>NW_010103697.1:0-10363 GCF_000699245.1 Pterocles gutturalis | reverse complement strand
GAGGCACTCTTTGTCAGTGAGTGTAGTGAGAGGACATAGGGTTAACGGGTATAAGCTGAAAGAGGGTAGATGTAGACTAGACATTAGGAAGAAATTTTTCACTGTGGGGGTGGTGAGACACTGGAACAGGTTGCCCAGGGAAGCTGTGGATGCCCCATCCCTGGGGGTGTTCAAGGCCAGGCTGGATGAAGGCTTTGAGCAACCCGGTCTTGTGGAGGGTGTCCCTGCCCATGGCAGGGGGGTTGGAAGTCAATGATCTTTGACATCCTTTCCAACCCAAACCATTCTATGATTCTATTATTCTATTGGAAGCAATGGAAACTGCACAGCAGGTAAAAACCAAACGAAACCACCCAAAGCAAATAAAACAAAACAAAACTAAACTAAAACCAAACCCAGAACTTTCAACAGTAGAATAGAAAAATCATGAGTCGGCAGTGAGGAGGTGTAGAGGAGTAACTCACAACTCTTCTAAGATTCAGTACATCAGGAAAACACATTAACAGAATGTTGAGTTCAGAAAAACAAAGTATTTTTATGTTGATCGTCCCTGTTCCTGTTTGTTCTTGACTTTTCTCTCTCAATCCAGTCTGAACTATCAGTTCTCACTGATAACCACTTCTGTCACTTTCCTCATCAGACAACCGTAGCTCCAGTGCTCCTTAATTTTCCTTATGAACCTTCTTTATCAATTACTATTATACAAAACCAGTGTCTTTCCTATCACTCAGTGACAGTGACTTCTGCCACTTTTCTGCTCCCTGTGCCTTATCATGTGGGCAATATCCAAATACTACTACATTTTCTTTAAAATTTTTGGAGGCTCCTTTTCCTTTCCAGATAGCTATGTCTTTCCTCTCATCCCCCATCGATCAATGCAGGCTGCTTTTCTTTTGTGCCTCTGACACCCACATCAGCTTTTCTCCACCTCCCTATTGCCACAGCTGCTGCAGAGATCAAATTAATTAATCTTTCTTCTCCCTGTCATTTTTCACTCTAAATCTTTCCACTGCATCTAGTTCGAGTTGTTCCTCTTTATCTGAAAGGCCTTTCACAGGTCTCTTGCTTTTTCACACTCGTTCATGTTTCATTCCCCATTGTGCCTTCCAGTATTCTGCTCTAGAAGTGTATTTTTCCTTTGTTCATCTCTTCATGATTCCTTAACTATGGAGATCTGGTATTTTCTGGCTGGTTTTTTCTTTTTATTATTTTTTTTTTATTTTTTTGTTTTTTTTTTTTTTTCATAGCTGTCTTCTCTTTGTGATGGTTTACAAAGAGCTCTCTTTCCATTTGTATGCATTATGCCTCTGAACTTTTTGTCTCAGTTGTATGCTGCCCTTTTATCATTAGTCAAATAATTAAGGACAGATAAAGGAGGAGTCAGCACAGATGAAGAGCATGCATTTTATTAAAAATGCTCAGTTTAAGTATAAGATAGTTAATATATGTATAATATATATTGCACGTATTTAAATGACATAAATGAATAAACATGGATATGATAGAGAAATAATGCATTCTAGTGTTGCCACCTAATTTGCATTTCAAATGTTATTAATAATCTTTACTGGTAACTGTTCTGGGAAAGCGTTGATAAGGGCTGCATATACGATATAGCTTGGGAACTGTAACTGTAAATGTCTAACTGTTATTATTGCCCTAAATCAAGTTCCCTAGGCAGATTTTCTTTTGCTGCAACATTGGTGTGAGAGACTGACGTGCCCCAATAAGTGTCGTGTTGCTAATAATTTGATCACACATTTCTTCCTTCGTAAAAAGAATCCTTAAACTGTTGACACAGCACTTTTCAACTCAGTGATGAAAAAGCCAGAATAACTTATCTGCAGATGAAATAAAATCTTGAAAAGATTTTTATGAAAAGCATATTTCACTAAAGAGCAATATATGACCACTATAATGGTTATTCTTGATAAAAGGAGACACACTAAGGAATACTTCACGGCAATAGCATCAGTGTTGCAGGATTTTTCTTGTAGAAAACCTGTAATGAAGCATAAGTAGAGCTTTATTGCAAGTATTCTTGGTGTAAATTTGTCTTGTATCAGGCATTTCTCTGTATGTTCTAATGAGAAAACTTCCTTGCACCCAATACAAGTGTCAGTTTTTGACACTCTCATCGGTAGCTCTATGTAGTTTAACCTGTGTTTGTGAGAACATCTACTTCTTTTATTGTAGGAGCATGTGTTTTTTTAAAAAAATCAAAGATACAACAGAACACAAAATGTTATGAACTCCACCAAACCAAGGGTTTTTTAAATCTCTTTGGATGCACACTATATTAAAGTGAAAGGCTATTTCCTCTCTTTGGCTGTGTCATCCCTTCTGAAAGTCAAGAAGTTCACAGAAGATCTAACCTATGTCCTCCTGAGTGAAATTTTAAATATCAATTTATTTTTGCTCCCAGCCTCAGTTTTTCTGTGGAAGCTGGTGTGGCTTTAGCTTTTCACCTAACCTTGCAAAGAAAAATATTTTATATTAAGGGTGATACATCAGCTTGTTTTTTTCTCAGCAAGTCTGTCAGTGTAACGTCTGCAACTGATTTCCTTGGTAGATGCAGAAAAGTCATAACCACAAAGGCCATTTCCCCAGTGCCTTTTTGAGACAACAATGAGAAAATATCATGAAAGCATTTACTGTATGACTGGCTTTTGGATTCTTCAAGAGAGCGTAAACTTTTGCTACTGAGAATTTGGAAATCCTGATGGATTTGGAAATCCTTTGGAAGTCCTCTGTCACTGAAGCAATGAATGTTAAAAAACTATGTGCACATGTAAAAGGAAGCACCTCAAGAGTGAAAGCAAAAAAAAAAAAAAAAAAAAAAAGAGCCACAACTTTAGATTTCACTGCATATATTGCAAAAATAAATTTCATTTTCTTAGTAGTTTTTCCTACTGGATTTTCCTTCCACTCTAATGTATACTCTCATCTCCACTTTCCAACAGCAAAACAAAGGTAGTGCTTTTTCTCATAGTTTCAGCCTGGCCTTTGCCTGTGGTTGAATGTACCCTAGAAGAGGTCACAGCAAGTGGTTTATTTGTGATTCATAAATAAATGTGCAGAGTGGTCATGGGACAAATAGGTAGCATTAGCTCTGTTCTTAAAATTGTGTATAAAATAACTAATCCTTCTCCTGTCTCACAAGAACAAGACGTTGTAACTATGTTCTTTATTATTAATTGAAAGCTGACAGCATACTTGCTGTTGTGTGAACAAGGTTTTCTGCTCTTAATCTTTTGATGAAGGCAGTTACTGACCTCACTAATACCTAGAAGGGATGTTTACTCACTTCTTGAGTGCAGGAGTGCTTTTCTCACTGAAAGTGAACAATGGAGTTTAAATGTATGTTGTGGCAAAAGCAGGAAATATTTGTGCTCTAAAATATGACCAAAATAATGTGGCTGTGATGGGTTTACAAAGATGTTCACAACCAAAGCAAGTTTGTGGGTGCTCCTCAGCCCAATAGGATAGAGTATTTGAAGGATTTCAGTAGCTGCCTTCCAAACTGTAGTAAAGGTTTGTAAGCTCAATTAAATTCAAGTGCTATTTATTCACAGAGTTTTTTTTTTTTCAATCCTAGTCTGTAATTAACAACATTATTGTGAATAATGAAGGTTTTATGTTGCATGTGAGAATATTGTAAGTAGTATCACACTGAATGCAGAATGACATGTTCTTATGTTATGCAAGGGCTTAGTATATAGCAGATATGATGCTATACCCATGGTCTGTGACGTGTAAGAGAGGAATAAAATGAAAAGAGTGCTTAGCTGCATGGTAAAATTCTTGGACACACGGAAGAACAGTAGTCAATGAAATAATGTGGGATCCCGCCCATTCATAGAACTTCATGGACATCAAGGTTATAAAATGCTGGCATTTGTCTTAACATAAAAGATGCTAACAATTTTTTTTTGTTGTTTTTGAGTAAATAGTTATTGTGTTATTTAAAAAATAGGGATTGACAGACAAAAGCACAGTGCAGTAATTGTGAATTAATTCAAAGGACCATATGGAGTATAGTATTAGTTAAGTCTCTCATTCAGACCCCATCAGACAGTCTGTTTTAGTAGCTGCTACTTATTTTTTTCACATTATCTCATGTTTTGCAGCAGTCCAGTTGCTATGAGTAAGAGTATTCTCACAAGTATGTTCTTTTCATTTTTATTAACATTATAAATTTAATGAGAAAAAAAGACTTTCCTATTTGTAAAAATCATTTTCTTGGCAAACATGGTTGTTAAGGTGTATGCAGAATAAAGGTTCTCTGATTATTCAACCTGAAAGAAACTTGGACGGTGACTCCAAGCTTTACAGATCAATGTAACTGCCACATTTCAGACAATTACAGGGGATGATTGCTAGAATAGTCACATGGGTTTTTTTATTTTGCCAGGTATTTATTCCTTCTTATTTGGGGGGGATACAACTATTTTTAAAATCATTGGTGCCTTAATCTTCAGCATCTTCACTGTTGGAGTATGTGTCAGTGTGACAAAGTGAGAAAGACCTTAGACCTTGAGGAGTTTGGAAGAAAAAAAAATGAAGATAAAAGTACCATATTAGTTCACTCTACTTAACAGCTTGTGTTAGAAGTGGTGGCAAAAGTAACCCTCTGTACTGTATCTATTTGTGTGATTACATGGCTGATACTGCAGTAACTTGGTCATCCCATCCTATTCTGTTGGTGATTCCTGTTTTGACTGTTGTAGTCTCCAGCAAACATGCACAGAAGAAGAAATAAGTTTTAGTAAAGGTAACCATGTTTTTCTTTTTCTTTTTTTTTAACCAGAGCTTAATTAATCTAAAGGAATGGGAGAGCCTGTTTTCTTCCACTTCACTGTTTCTTTGGTTTTTATTTCTCTGAAAGGGTTGCTGTGACTGACTTGTAAATAAGCGCTAATGACATTACCAGGGAAGAGGGACACACTGACATGGATCTCATGTTTTTCCAGATGAGGATAGGCATTCACTCAGGATCAGTGCTGGCCGGTGTCGTTGGTGTAAGAATGCCACGTTATTGTCTCTTTGGGAACAATGTCACCCTTGCAAGCAAGTTTGAGTCAGGAAGTCACCCACGACGCATCAATGTCAGTCCAACCACATACCAGTAAGTCCTCTTAAACTTTTCATACTATTTTTATTTCAGCCTGTTTTGAGTTTGATGTTGTAACATGCTCTGTCCTCAACACATGAACTTCAACAGAAAGTCGGCAGGGACAGGACAGAGGCATTGTACGGAGCTGTCAGTCTTTTCTTTGCCATCAGATTGTGTGAAGAAGTCAGGCAGAAGAGGCAAGGAAGCAGAACAGGAGGCCAACCATGCCCCAAATAATGTGTAACAGAAGAAATGGGAGATGCCTCCCATAGCACCATAATTTTATCCACTATTACAGCTTTAGGACAAGGATTTGGATTCCACCTGCTAGACACAGTTCATGGAAAGAAGCACATTCTCATTGGCTCAGAAGAAAGCCTTTAATTCTGCCAGCAAGGTCAAGCTTTTGAAGACTTTTTATGCTTTCTTGAAGACAAAATTTCTTATGTAGCACTGTAAAGAGACACTTGACACTTATACCTTCTTAATGTAAGAAAAAAGATTGAAAATGGCAAAGCATTATCCTTAGCTCTTTGAAGAAATTATGCAAATAGAGAGAAGGCCTGATTAAATCTGGTTAGGAGGAACAGCTCCTAAATAAAAAAGGTGTTCTTTATTGTTCAGATTTGACAGCTTGACTATTAGAATTTCTGCTGCTTGGATTGCTAGTGATTTATTCACTTTTTTGGCAGGAGATCTCAAGCTTGCTCTTTTTCCAACATTCTGTATCTGAAGTAATTTTCTGAAGTACAGTTTTGCTCAGGTTTTGGGACTTTTTCTCTGTGGTAAATCTGTAAGCAATTGCTCAAATAATATTGCTTTTCTTTCTTTTTTTTTTTTTTTTTCTTATACAGAACTATGAATCTCAATGTTTTTTTCCCCATACCTATCTATGTAAATTAAAGTTTTAAATGGAATTTCTCCATCTGAGAATTGAGGCATCTGATATGCTAAAATATAAATCAGTCAGAAGTTGAAGTTTAAAAGTAATTAAAACTAGCGAATAACATGACATTCATCTGAAGAGCCTATTCACTTGAGATCAGATTTACAGAATGGAAAAAGTGTAGCTAATTGAACAAGAGGAAGGAAAACTGAATAGACTTTTGATCATAAAGTGCACAGAAGCAGATTCATACAATTGTCCGGTAACATGCTAGAGAAACACAGACCCAACCTACTATCCTATCAGATATAGAAAATCTGTTAATTTAAAGAAAAATGAATTCAATAAATACATAGGATATTGCTGTTTGGAACTTGATGTCACTTGAAAATAAATTGTCTTTGGGTCCTTCCAGGTACAATATTCTAGTGACTTTTGTTCGTGGTCTTCCACTGTGGGATAGGAAAAACCCTCTAAGACATTGGCAGGTGAACACAAGATTGTTCACCAATTGTATTCTGGATTCTGGTTTCCAAAACTTATGCAGTAGCAGGGCTTTTGGTGTTAATTTTTAACAAAGGGAGGTAAGTGATTCTGGCAAAATGCAACTAAGACCCTGTGACAGAGACCTGAAATTTTCTTGTACAGGAACAGTCCTTATAAAGGGATGTTCTCCAGACTGAGAAGGTTTTGGAGATATGCTGAAAGTGCAGTCCATACTTTTTCAGAAGAGAAATCTTAAAGCTTCACAAAAGTGGTTCAGGGGTGTAATTCCACTCAGGGCTATGATGTTGCTGAAGTTTGGGTCCCTGAGGGCAGATATTGGGAGCTAGACATGTTCATATTATTTTAAGAAAAATACAGTTGGAAATACAAGTAGTATTTGTGGGGCCAATGCACAAAACTCTTTTCTTGGAATGCTGAAGCCAGAATCACTTTGAGTGTGCCAGTGCCAGTTCTGTTGGTTTGGATTATGAGAGTGATATGTCACCTTTTCTGTGATCCAACATATTTGTGGTCATTGTTGAGCAACCTGATCTAGATGAAGATGTCCTTGCTAATTGCAGGGGCGATGGACTAGGTGACCCTTAAACATCCCTTACAACCCAAACCATTCTATGACTCTATGATTCTATGATCATATGTTTCCTTTTCAGCACGTTGCAGGTAAAAAGTTTGTTCAGAAAGCCAGTTTGAGGGCTTGTAAATGGAGTTTGCTAGAAATACATGCTTCTATGCTGACCTTTATCTGATTCCAAGTACATTGTAGCACAGAGAAGATGGCTTCTGTTTGTCTGTGTCTCACCTCTACCTGGCTGCCATTGGTCATACCATACCATAGCAAGCCAAATGCAGGTAACGTGGGTTTGAAGAGCATTCTTACTCAGACCTAGCTGTCATAATGTGAGTCAGATTTTCTCACCCTCTGTATCTTCTAGGTTGTATCACTTCCCTTTAATCCTAGAAAGCCATGATTTGTTTCAGGATGACCAAACTTTCACCCTATATGATCATCATGTCTGGGCTTTTCTTCCAGAAAGTCACAAATTTAGACTGTTGCTTTCAAAAAGGGAAGATAGTAGAAAAGTGACTGATGATGCAGTAATGCTATAACATAAAAATGCAAAACAAAACACAACAAAATATAGAATTATTGGTATTTGTCAGCTGCGTTGTTGTATGTATTGGGTCTGTCTGAAGTTAAGTTAATTTTCCCCGTAGCAGCCCTCATAGTGCTGTGCGCTGTATTGGTAGGTAAAAAGGTGTTGATAACACACCAGTGCTTTGGCTACTGGTGAGCAGTGCTTGCACAGCATCAAGGCTGTCTCCCCAGCATCCCACCACCACCACGAGTAGGCTGAGGGTGGCTCAGATATTGGGAGGGGACATAGCCAGGACACCTTACTCAAATTGACCAAAGGGATATTCCATATCGTATGACATCTGCTGAACAAAGAGAAAGGAGGAGGTGTGGGGGCATTTGTTTTTATGATGTTTGTCTTCTGGAGCAACTGCTACGAGTACTGAAGCCCTGCTTCCCGAGTAGTGGCTGAACATCGCCTGCTGATGGGAAATAGAGTAAAATGTGTTTACCTTTGGCTTTTGCTTTATTAAGCCTTTATCTGGCCTTTTTTTCCATCTTATTTCTTTCTCCCCTTGTTCTGCTGAGGAGGGCGGTGATAGAGAGGCTTGGTGGGCACCCGACGTCCAACCAAGGCCAACCCACCACATTGTACTATGTAAAAAATCTGCTGTTATGTGCTGAACAAATTCAGTGCTTGATTCAAACAACTTCAAGTGCAAGTAACAGGCTACACACATGGTTACAGTTAAAGAAAGTAGAAATCGTAAGAAAATGTATGTTTCAGTTTGAGGCAGTTGTCATTGAAGATGAATAGCTAAAGGTAACTAAGAGAAGGCTAGGAACTGGTTTATTTTACATGCTTCAGAAATTATATGAGAAAATAAAATGAGCGTGCATCAGGCCACTTAGAAAAACTATTTCAAACCATGACTTCTGGCATGGATGAAAGCATAAGAACAGACAGTGAGAAGTCTAGAAATGGCACTGCTGACACAGTGGCCAGGAGAGACTGCAATTAAAAAATAGTCTATAGAGCAGAATTATTCAGAGCTTCTGAAGGTGATCTGGGAGGTTTGAACATAATATACTGGTACTATCCAAATAAACAAGTAGTGATCTGATGCATCAGTATATAACTTTTCTTAAATATAATTTGCATGAGTACATAATTTGCTGTATGCAAATAAAGTGATTCATTACAAACGGAAATGTCTTTCTAGTTGACCTTATATTCCATGAAATGCTTCTGTTTGATCATACTCTGCTGCCATCTACTCAGTTAATATTTTTATTATCTAAGAAGCAGTGTTTTCCAAAGTAGATAATTCTGCAATCAGTATGAAAATATGAGAAATTTCAATTAATTAAAACTACTGGCATTTGTCATTATGTGTTTGTGTCTACCATGCCCCCGATGAAAATTCTGATACAAGTTTCATGCTTACAAATCATGCAGATACTGAAAACATGTCTAATACTTATCAGCTTTCATTTTACAGTGCAGATTATGCATTAGAAAGCATCATCAGCATTCAAATTATAATCACACTTCAGAATGCCTATTATTGGTTTCAGATGCTTCCCTGAAAGCCCATAATCTGCCTATATAAGAATCAGAATCTCAAATTATAAGATGTGGTGTTGCCTAGCAGCAGCAGTGAACCTGGGACAGCCTTGCTCCAGTTACACCTGCCTGGGCAGAGCTCTCCCCTGTGAAACAGCACCTTTTATGAAGCTGGCATTTGAGCTCACTTCTGTTCAAAACATCTTGTTCTCTTGACTCAGGCATGTCTTTTGACTGGAGGATTACAGAGTGTAATTTCATTTGCTTTGAATCTCTGAGTATTCTAAAATGAAAGCACTGGAACAGCACTGGTAAAACTTCCAGGAAACTGGAGAGGGAGTAGAGGATCCTAAACTGGACCATGTTTAAACTTGTGTCCAGGAAGGAAGAGGAGAAGAAGAACACATTGTCTGTTCCTTTAGTAAACTGGCAAATCCAGCTCATGGTTTATTTAATTCATCTACGTTATCCTGAATTGAATAAAATTACCCTATTTTCCATACTCAGGAAGGAAGCACAATGAGATTTATGAGACTCTTCTTCAGCACAGAAGAGAGACTAAATATTTTTTGATTTTTTGTTTCTGCCTTGAATAACTATGTATATCAGATATTAATATAATATACCTACATTCATCCTGTTTCCCTAATAATATTACAATGTAATGCCATAGGATCTCTAAGCAGTTATCAAAAACAGGTAACCATAATTGTTGCTATTTGTCAAGTAACTTTGTTTAAAAAGGAAGTTGCTTTTTCCTCTTCTTTCCACTTCTGGTCTTTTCCAGCACATATTTACCTTACGGAGAAGGTGCTTCTGGCATCAAGTTTTGGGTAGGGACACTTTCCGTTATCATTGCTGGGCAGTACATCTGGGACCTGAGCTTAGGCAAAGATGAACAGCCTTTATTCTACATCCTCATCTGATTTAGGAGAGAGGGCAACCAAGTGTGCCTCCTTATTGAGCTGGGTAAGGTCATTGCTGGTTGACCTGCCTAAATTGCCCCTCAGCCTTTAAAATTGATTAAAAACTGCAGAATTTGAATAGAGTTTTAACATAGAATCATAGCATCATAGAATCATTAAGGTTGGAAAAGACCTCAAGGATCATCAAGTCCAACCCAACACCACCTAACTCACTAAGCCATGTCCCTAAGCACCACATCTACACGTTTCTTGAACACCTCCAGGGATGGTGACTCCACCACTTCCC
>NW_010103696.1:17110-32670 GCF_000699245.1 Pterocles gutturalis | reverse complement strand
CTTTCCAACCCTAACCATCTTATGATTCTATGATTCTATGACCCATTTGAGTAGCTGGCTGCACTTCACCCATGTCTGCTCTAATAAAAGTCATACCAAACTTGGTAGTGGTGATGAGTCTTCTAATTTTACATGATTTTCATAGCTAGGCTGGTGAATTCATCAGTCAAATACCTATTTTTGCCTTTGTTTTAAAATGTCCCTGGAGGGGAAATTTGCTCTTCACCTGCTTCCCACGCGGGAAGCCCAGCTGCTCTTTCAGGCTCAGTTTCCAGACACAGGGCTGTCGTCGGCTCACGTTCTTCTGTAAGAAGATTGCTAATAATACTAGCAGTTCCCAATCTATTTTTTCACTTTAGGGAGGGAATTTCAAAGCAGGACTCTTTGTGCCTGCTGCTTAAAAAGGATATGAGCACTTTGTGAGAGAATATTTTTAAAGCACTCTCTTTTAAATGTCCTTTCCTCCCCATTGCCTCCTATCTTTGTGATGCTTCCTGTGTCATCTGTGGCTTCATTCCCGCCCACTATATGGATTTTTTTTCTGATTTCAGGGTCTGACATTGATAAACAGGGCTGATGCCACCCTACTGACCTAAGTGGCCAGCACGGCCCCAGGCAGTTTTAGCCGACACATATGCCCAGCTGGAGAAGAGAGGCATTGTTCTCAGCGTGCTACTGCATTGGAGCTGATGCTTTCAGCAACTAAACTTAGGAGCGACAGGACAGCTGTGTGAGATCATTGTGCTCAGGAGGTTATCCAGCGGGGCAATGTTTGGGAGACTGGCACTGCATGTTTTCCTGGCTAAACAGTCTGCTCTGCCTAGTTACAATGTCCTTTTGTTTACTTGAACTCAGAGAGGATTTCTTACTGTGACCATGGTGAACTCTGGTAAAGCTGAGATGTGATGACCAGAAAAATGTGTTATTCCTGATCTCTGTGCTACAAAAACCAATTTTGTAGGGCCAGTTTGGTTACTTACTTATGCTCAGTGCCTCTTGACCTTTCATAATCAGGACTCTAAATATAAGGATGTTGGCCTCCTCCAGTAAATTGCTTGTGGTAACACAAATAATTTCACTTACTATCAGATGTACTGTAACATGAAACAGGCCTCTTTTCCTTGGATGATTAATATATCCTTTTATACAATGCTGCACATACCTCGTAGTGTTTGCAGTGTCACTTTAACCTTCAACATGAGTCAGCCTCAGCTCCTTGGCAGGAAAACAGTTTTTTTTTAACCATAAGCAGCAGAGTCATAGTAAAGTCCAGGAGTTCTCTAAGGAGAAGTCCTCTGTCTGTACAAAGCTGCAATAGCACTGTGTTTTCTTCCTGTCAGTATTTGTTTTCTCTGCCTCTGCAGGAATTACCCTGTAGACAAGCTATTTCTAGTGCATCTTCTGTGCAGCCAAGGACTGCAGAGGTAAAAGAGAGCTCCCGGTTCCCTAGAAATCCCTAATTTCATGCTTTCGGCCAGTCCTGAAGCTCTTGTGAAGTGCTATATTAGTACAGCATTTTAAATTAAGACTGACAGAGGTTGGAAGGTTGCGTTTGTGGCATTCAGTTGCTGGACCATAGGGAGGGACAGCACTCTGCACTGACATGTGGAATTCAAAGCAGGAGGACTGGCAAGATCAGAAAAACCCTCAGAGGAAAGTTTTCTTGGTTTTCCTTGGAGGACAACCTGACAGGTTAACATGGGTGACTAAGGTGAGAAAGCTAAGATCTAAAAATCTTAGAAATGCCTTAAACAGTTCAGTCCAATCTTTGTGTCTGTTCAGGGTTGTATCTGAGATCCCCAATTCTTCTGGGGTCTGCTTTATGCAGAGTTGACCACATGAATAGCAGTGCGAATCTGAAGTACACAAGGAGCTAAGTTTTAAAATGATTACGTGCTAACAGCTCCCTCTTCCAACTTGGAAATGAGAAAGAGAAAGCTAAGATCTAAAAATCTTAGAAATGCCTTAAACAGTTCAGTCCAATCTTTGTGTCTGTTCAGGGTTGTATCTGAGATCCCCAATTCTTCTGGGGTCTGCTTTATGCAGAGTTGACCACATGAATAGCAGTGCGAATCTGAATCTGAAGTACACAAGGAGCTAATGAGAAACCAAACTCAGGATGCTACTGGCATCACACAGACTTCTGAGTCTTGATGTAAACAGTACCATCAAAATTAGGGCAGTCTCTAGGCACTCCTAATGAGTGTGAGCATTGCACACTCTTGATAAAGGAGAGAGGCAGAAGCAGAACAGTAAGGGTATTTATAAAACTGCTACATAGAGAGAAGTTTTCAGAGGGAACTCCTTCAAATTGTGAACATTTTAGCATAAATGTTCTTTGACAGATCTGGATAGTTCAAGCAGGAAATAAATAGATGGAAAATCTGTTATCTCTATTGTATAAGCTGAAAAAAATGCAAAACGTGAAGAAATAATGCAGTATAATGTCAGGAAATGAATTCCAATGAAACAGAACAAATCACAAAATTGGATCTGTTGCAGGAGATATTTACTACAAATACAAGTTATGCCTGGAATAGCATCTCTGGAAAATGTATTATTTTGGCCTTCTGTCTCAGTAACTTTCTCTGTTCGATGACCACCCCGTTCCTGGAGTTTGTATTGTGCTTCTGAAGCCCGAGGCTAGTCAGGACCCTATCTCTTTAAAAAAAAACCCCGCACACAAAGAAAGACAAACCCAGGCTGGGAAGGGGGAGCTACAGCCGCAGCACATCGGGGCTGCAGCAGTGGTCACGCATCCCTCTGCAGCCTGCTGATTTTGCAAAGGAGGGGGAAAAGGATCTTTTTGCGGTCCAGATGCTGTCAAACACAAGCAACCAATGGAAGAAATGGCACAATGAACAGACAAGCATGTGGAAGCAGTTTATGAAGAAATAGTTAAATACCGAGCGTTGTCCTGGCCGATGCTGTAAGTACGAGCTCAGCAGCAGATCCTGTGGTCACTGCAGTTGTTTGAGGGAGATGTTTTCTGGCTATTCCGATGCTTTTAGCTCTCACTAGTGGAGATAGCATTGACTGTGACACATTTAATAGTGTATTTAGGTGAATAACTGTATTGTCTGTCTATACAGGATTTTTGGGTGACTCACAAGCTGCGGTGCGCTGGCAGGGTGGGTGAAGCATAGCGGTTTGCTCACGAGCTTGTTCTCCTTTCCTGATGGCTTGTCTGGGCTCTGCCCTATAGCTGTGGTAGGAGATCGCTGCAGTACCACCCTCCCTGTGCAAAGGCCTCTTTCTGAATTTCAGCGCTGCCTTTGAGGGATACACAATACATTTTTTTCATGCTACGATGGCTGACTTAATTTTAAAAAATCTAAAAATTATTTGTTACACAAGCTTACTTCATACGAAATACTCTGTTCTTAATTTTTTCTTATGTCTGCAGTTCTAGAAAGCTTATGAAATTCCAATAGCTTTGCGTGTTACCATTGGGAGACTGGTTCTTAACACAGCTCTCCCAAAGAGAGTGCCAAGTATGATTTACTACTTAGAGGAATGAACATTTCCCTATCTTTGGTCTGTTTCTAGCTGAAGTAGACGTATGTATTATTAAATGTAAACATTTGTTCTTACGGAAATCCAATGTCTTGTTCTTTGGCAAATGATTTGATGCTTTTTATTCTCCATATGCTCTAATGATCTAGTACAGCTTTAAAAACAAGTAAAAAAACAGACCTGGAGCATTTTTACTGCACTGTGTTTCTCAGCAACTATTTTTTTGTAATCAGGCAAAATTATTTATTGTAGCTAAAAATATGCATGCAAGTAATGAATATTTTCCTTGTTATTTTATGAGAGTATTAATTTTGCTTTAATCTGTCTAAGCACTGCATAAGATCATGGTGATTTGCTCTAAAACAATATCACTGTTTTGATGGCTTCTGTGGTTGTACCTTGGTACTTACCCAGCTGCTGCAGAAACCACTGGGAGATCTCACTCCAGTAGCAAGGGAGGTAACAGCAGGGTGGTTGTGATGAGCAGTCGGTGCTGGCGTGTTAAGGAGGATGAGTATATGATGCAAGGAGGGGTCTTCTTTTGTGCATCTCTTTTGGGACCTGGCAGAACTGCAGCTCCTGATGCTTGCAGACAGCTACACACTTATGCTCCCAACATGCTGATCAGCTCAGTGGGGCCGTAAGGCAGAGCCTCCCTTACACTGAGAAACCCACGGGGAAGTTTTCCTATTGCTGCTTCTGGAGTTGTCCTCACCTCATATTTTAATAGGTATTACAGCTCTGTCAGCTGCTTATTTGCCAAGCAACTTCTCATTGCTTGCTACCAGAAACTGAATTATCAGAGGCCAAGTTTAGGCCCTAATGAGCTTATAACAAAATACTGTTACGCAGGGAGTGCTCCAGCAGTGAATGTGAATGCTGAAGCTGTGGTATTGTCAGTATTCATTCTTGTCCCTTCCTCTCCTGTGTCAGAATTGTCACCCTACCAACACCAAACAGCATCTCTGGTTGGAAACAGCATTTCCAAAGATTAAGAGAGTAATCATTTGCATTGTCATGTCAGGGTTGTAAAAAAACAACAAGAACACAAAACCCCAATACTACATAGAGAATTTCTGTTCCCATACTGAAAATGTGCAGGACCATGACATAATCTAATTAGATAAAATTGTTTTATAGGCTGCCTACTGTTGTGTGAAGACAGTGGGAAAAGTTCAGCTCCTGTGTACTTCCATTGTTTTCTGCAGAATTACACCAGGGTGAATTTGGCATTTTTGGGGCCAACTGGAAAACCTTTTTCTCTGTCCCTCTTTCTTAATTGTTTCCCTGTTTCTCGGACATGATTTTTTTATGACCTCCAGGGAAACAGGCCCAGTTGAATAAAAAAATAATATGGAGGATCTAAGATGCCCAAGTTAGGACCGTGCTTGCCTGAGGCTCTCTGTAAAGTCAACGGAAACACAGGGGCACTTGCAGGAAAACTGATACACCACATACCTAAAATTAGCCAGTGGTCATTGCGCTTCACAGTGTTCGGGGGACTGCTTGGACCCTATTCTCAAAAACATAGTTTCTAAAATACTGGATGAGTTGCTATGTTAAAATATACAAAAGTGTAGGTTTTTATAATCCAAAAGAGCACTTTCTTGAAGAGTTTAAAGAGTGTCTACCTTCCCAGTTTGTAGGAACCCTTGGAATAATGCATGGAATGCATGTCAGGTTTTGAAGGTTTTGATCTTTTAGAATTTTTACTCTTTTTAGAAATAAGTGTTAATTAGTTCAGCAATATTTTTGTTATACACACAATTATTAAGCAATTATTTCTGCCTCAGCTAAGAAATATAATAAGTTGCACATTAATTTGTTGCAGTAGGTTTTCTCTGCAGATCATATTAAGATTTTTCTTATAAGTGTGTACTTAATGGATATATTTGCATTTATCAATTTTGAACAAAATCTTTAAATGGGATGGCCTAGTTTATTAGCATTTTTCTTCTTGATCAGCTCAGTAGAAGACAGTCATTGCTTGGAATTTTTAGCAAGTATGTTGTTGGTTGTGACAGAGGCACACCAGAGCTGTTTGAGGAAAGAAGGTTTCACACTGCCTGTGAAGACCTACAAATGTTTACGCACAAAGAATGTGCAGCTATGAAGCTCAGACTGGAAATAACTGAGGCTCAGTTGTCTTCCCTAAACTTAACCGTAGAAATTTTCTCTACCCAGGTGATACCAAAATAAGGCAGCACTTCTGGGAGGTGATGATTACATTTAAGACACAATGGGGCAGGTGTTTTGAGCTCTTCTGGTGACCTCTCAGGAGGGCATGGATGTGCCCCAGGCTCCTCTCATGGGTAAGGTTTAGCTTCAGTTTTTTTTTTTTTTTTTTTTAAACAGGAGAATGATACAGCTGGTTGCATATCCCAATCAGCACCTATTTGAGATAAGACAGCTGGTGGAAAAATAGTAAAGGTCAGAGCTTTAATGCTCTTGTCTCCCATGAAGAAGGAAATAATGTTAACATTTAAATTACCAGTTTTGGTTAAAGCTTCAGTGAAGCAAAAGGAGCAGCTTGTACCTTGTTTTAGGACAAGCGAATTTACCTGTCTGTCTCTTCATTAGTTGTATGTGTTCCATGGTGGAGCTTTGTAGCATTAACAGCAAAATTATTGTCAGGTTTTGACTAACGTAAGCTGAGATCCTGAAGAACATGATAGTAACTTCAGAGCGGTCTGATGTGCTTTACAAGCAGGCACCAGCTGTCACAGAGTTCTGTTGCATAAAATCATTCACACTATGAAAGAAATTGCTAGTGTCAGGAGACGTCTGGAAACCCGGTGGGAGAGAAAGGGGAACTGCAGTACTGCGCTCTCAATGCTTGCTTGTGCTACCTATGCTTTCCTGATAAACTGCCCCCTGTAAACCTTCCCCTTCCTTCTCCAATTTCTCCTTCCATATTGTTCTTTTTTTCCGTGCTAGGCCAATTCCTACATGAATTATCAATTCTGATCAGCTTTCATGAGATTTCATGTAACAGCAGTGTCCCCAGCCTGCCCCAATCTTTCAGCAGCATCTTGCATTTCTCCTACTCCCCAGGGGTGAATTTGGAGGCCCTGGCCATATCTGTGCTGCTAAATAAGAGAACTAGGGAGGAAAAATCTGCTTGGGTTCTTAGCTCTCTCCTTTGTGCCCAGAGGTGCAGCCAAGATCATGCCTGCATGGGACCAGGACAAGCGTGTGCTGAGCCATGCTGTCTGTCTAGAGCAGTCCACAGACAGGAGATGGAGTAGGATGTGCACTGGAGGGTGATTTTCGCACTGTAGAGTGGAGTCTCTTTCCGGGTACTAACAAGTAATTTTCACCTCATTACCTTCATGTTCCTATTGGACTGGCATTGGAAACACCTCCCTGGCTCTTGGCATAGGCTTGTGTTACCCCAGCAGTCGTGTGCTGTGCTAAGGACTCAGCCTAAACAGTGTTGACTCACCACAGCAAATTAGATTAAGAGTTGAAGAACTTACAGTGCTTTCTGGTTTGCTTTGGTTACTTCTTAAATGCTAAACACACCTCTTCAAATCATACTGCTTGGTTTTTGTTTACACAATGTATGTATATGTACATGGACATTTTCCCCAAACTGCAGTAGTGGTGTGGAAAGCTCATAAATTTGGGACATATATAATTATATACAATAGATTATTTGGTTATATATGTTAGAGAGCACTCATTTGCTGCAGAAAAATGGATGTTTCATCTCTTCTATAATGCCACAAAACCTGATTTATTTCAGTTTCTCAGTAGCTGTGACAAGGATGATGTCAGATAAGTTGTTGCATGCCCTATCTTATAAATAATTAATGAGAAGGACGATGTCTCCTCTTTCTCTAACGGATCAGTGTTATATATAGCTGGATGGAAAAGGCACCACCCTGCTTTATGGAACATAATGGAGTAACAAAACTGCACAGACTCAGTTGAGTGTATTGATCCCAGGGGCTCTTGCTTGCCCCTTCATCTTGATCTCTAGCATCTCTCTCGTCATGTTGTAAAATACTACTTTGATTTAGAGGAATAACAATAAGCTCTTAAAGTTTTATAAAAAACTAGAAATAATAGAACCAAGTGCATGTTCTTTTTGGTCAACCTAAACTCTATAACATAAAAATCTTCCAAATACGCTTTCACTGGAGCTTTACTTATTAATTTACCCACTCCAATCCTAAATGTGCTTCTCATTTCTTTCTGTTGCAGTGCTTGCAGAGAGAGCTTTGTTGTTATCAGCTTCTCATTAATCATAATTTTCACTAATAAGGTGCTGTTTAGTCAAGTAGTTCAAAACACTCTGCAAGCACTCATGAAGGCAGCTTTATAATACTCATGTTGCTTAATATAGCTCTTTGTGAATAATGTTATTTCTGTGTCATATGCTGAAATGTCCATATTCAGTCCATCAGTCATTTTCTTTCAGTGTTAGGCCACCTTTTTAATTAGGGAAAAAAAGAAAAGAACATTGAAAAACCTGTTTAGAAAGTAATATCTAGAATTAGGTACCTTGTAAAGCAATAAAAGGAAGAGATGTCAAATCATGGGCACACCAAATCTTGGCAGAGTTCTTTTAAGAATATTTTTCAACAGTTGCTGTTGTGAATGACACCTGCTAAACAAACAGGCTACATTTCAATGCTTTCACACTGGTCGGCAGCATCAGCAAAGGAGCTTTTAAAAGATTTTTCTCCCCAGTGTCTTGGCATGATGTATTGAGTCAAACCTCTGTTCTGCAACATTTGGAATTCCTAAATGAAAATTTTCAGCATAGTGTGTCCCAATTTAGAGACAAGTCCTCCTAGTTATGAAGAAGAAATTCATATAGATGAATTCCCTGCTTAAAAGCATACTAGTCATAGACAGAAAATGCCATACCATTTGTCATCAATTTTGGCTGACAACTGGCACGGAGATTAAGATACTTCTGGTCATGTCTGTCAAACTCTATCCATACTTGTATAAATATGTAGTGATCTTAAGAGCCTCTTTCTGCTGCTTCTATAAAAACTAGTGTGGTGGGTTCGCCCTGGCTGGATGCCACCAAAGCTGCTAAAGCCACTCAATCACTCCCCCTCCTCAGCTGAACAGCAGGAAGAAAATATAATGAAAGGCTCATGGGTTGAGACAAGGACAGGGAGGGATCACTCACCAATTACTCTCACAGGCAAAACAGACTTGACTTGGGGAAAATTAATTTAATTTATTGCCAATTAAGTTAGAGTAGGATAACGAGAAAATAAAAACTAAATCTTAAAACACCTTCGCCCCACCCCTACCTTCTTCCCCAGCTCAACTTTGCTCTTCATTTCTCTACCTCCTCCTCCTGAGTAAGGCAGGGGGGCAGGGAATGGGGGTTGTGGTCAGTTCATCACACATTGTCTCTGCTGTTCCTTCCTCCTCTGGGGGAGGACTCCTCACACTCTTCCCCTGCTCCAGTGTGTCCTCCATAAAATTTTTCAATGTGAGTCCTTCCCACAGGCTGCAGTTCTTTATGAACTGCTCCAGTGTGGGTCCCTTCCATGGGGTGCAGTCCCTCAGGAACAGACTGCTCCAGTGTGGGTCCCCCACAAGTCCTGCCAGCAAACCTGCTCCAGCCTGGGCTCCTCTCTCCATGAGGCCACAGGTCTTGCCAGGAGCCTGCTCCAATGTGGGCTTCCCATGGGGTCACAGCCTCCTTTGGGCACCCACCTGCTCCAGCGTGGGGTCCTCCCTGGGCTGCAGGTGTATCTCTGCTCCCCCGTTACCCTCCATGGCTGCAGGGGCACAGCTGCCTCACCATGGGCTGCACCACGGGCTGCAGGGGAACCTCTGCTCTGGCACCTGGAGCACCTCCTGCCCTCCTTCTACACTGACCTTGGTGTGGGCAGAGTTGTTTCTCTCACATCTTCTCACTCCCATCCTCTGACTGATGTCACTGTTGTGCAGCAGTTTTTTCCCCCCCTTCTTAGTGATGTTATCCCAGAGGCACCAACACCATTGCTGATGGGCTCGGCCTTAGCCAGCAGCAGGCCCATCTTGGAGCCGGCTGACATTGGCTCTGTCGGACATGGGGGAAGCTTCTAGCAGCTTGTCGCAGAAGCCACTCCGGTAGCCCCCCCACCAAAACCTTGCCATGCAAACCCAGTACAACTAGGCTTGGAGGAACAAAAGAGAAGAAAAAAAAAGTATTTATTTTTTATTAATATCAGTAACTGAAACTAAAATTTGTCCTTGCAACAAGCACTTCAGAAGTATTTATCTGTTGGTCAGAACAACACAATTTCCCAGGTAGATGAACAGCATTCATCAGAGCTCATCTCAGTTTCTAGTCTGTTTCTGGACCAGCTGCCTGTATTTTGCAGGAGAATTTGCCTGGCTGCTGTGTGGAATTGTTCTGGAGAAAGAAAACAGTGTGCAAGGTATTTCCCACTTCTTGCTTAGGGACCTGCCTCTCTCCTTGACACAAGTTACAGAGGCACGCACAATTATGTCTGTGATAGTGACTTTATGCTATGAAAGTACCATTTTTACACAACCTAACCATTAGTATTTCAGGCTTTTTGGCCTAAAAAGAACCCTACTCTTTCCTCAAAACTCCTGCAAATCTGCCAAGACCACATGGATGTTTAACGGAGCACAAAGGAGACCTGGGAGCAGGCAGGGGTACAGACTGGGTGTGTGGCCCAGATCTAGCCTGGTTCTGACCTTGAGCACGTGTGAGTCAATATGCACCATTTAGACTGGGAACCAAGTCCTGCTTTTGGGGCAGAGGGCTGTAGTAGTGTAGGCACAGTCGAAGCACTATGTTTCCAAGATGGAAAGAGAGACAGTGTCCAGGTGGTCTAAAGGCTGTATACATTTCTGTAGAGGGTAAATGGTCTGCTCCATTGCCTGGAGCACCTCCTCCCCATCCTTCAAGGGCAGGATGGGAACTCTTCTTAACCCTTCTGCTCTGCCCTATGGCTGCCTCTGACTTTATCTTGTTGCAGAAAGTGGATTATATGTCTGTCTTGAATCTTAAATAATATAGCCTGCACTTCTGTGCTTTTGTAGTCACAGTCTTTCCCTGCTGATGCTGTTGTGCAAATGATTTTCCTGACATGCCTCTAGAGCAAGGCTGCCCTGGTCTATGCTGTTGTTCATTCCCCTATTTTTCTAAGCCTCAAGTATGAGCTGCCTGTCCTTCCTTTCAAAGCCTTTGCAACTGTTACGCATGCTCTTCTTCCGCACCATGAAGCTGACCTTCCTTTTTGGTTGAGTAATAATGTTCTAATGTTCCCATGTTATTTTTTTCAATTGAAGCTCTCAGGATGTTCTAGAGGTTGCTACATGCTGATGTGAATCAAGTGAGGATGATGAGGAGGCACTGTGCAGCTTGTGTCTGAAACCACATGGTGTAACGTGGCCATATGTCCCTACCAGCTGGTGCTAATGGAAAGGAAGGAAATTGTAATTGTCTTTATCTCCTCCCTGCCTTTCCTCATTACTGTCCTCTTTGAAACATATCTTAGAGAACTCTTGTTTGGCAATAAAGTATTAAAAATGGACAGTCTTTCACCTACTTCAGTGTTACAGCAACACCATGCCCTGCTAACAGGTACTGCAGGCTCTGTTTCCAGGTCTGTGATTGTGGGGTCAGTACTAGGGTGTTGCGACTGTCATTATTAGGGGACTGGGAACTGCCATGAAGGGAGTTTTCTGAGACAACAGGCAAGTCTCCACAATTCAAGCGAGCCATTTTTTACTCAGTTACTGTAACAACTAAATACCAAGCGTTAATCACACAAGCCCTACATATAAGGGGCCTGGTTGGCCCTGATGGCCACAATCTCTGATGGCTTAGTCTCTGAGGCTGAGATGGCCAGACTCAAGAGCTCATCAAGAGGGAACCCAGAATTAAAGAGAGTTTCTTCTTCTTTTCTGGGTATTGCTGGAGTTTATATACACTTTTCCATAGGTCAGGAGCAGTCTAGTCCAAAGTAATACCTCCTCTCCTCACAGGTCTGTTCTGTTCATTCAGGTAGCCTATGTATTTGCAGGCTGGTTACTGATTACATGATTCTTTCTAATCGTTGCGGATTGAGTACTTTTATTCTAGATTTGATACTATTATGCAACTATACCAAATTAGAAAATATTTTGCTTCCTGCCCTAAACCAGGCAGTCTTGCGTGGTACGTCTGGGTGAAAGGCAAAATGGATGTATTTAACTTTTCTGCCTTAAATTGGGCAGTCTTGTGGTATGCCTGGGTGCAAGCAAACAGAACAAAATCAACATCAACATTGAAATTCCATGCCGGGCGACTGAACAACAGAGTGAGCTTCTGTTTCAGGAGACTACACTAAAATAACTTTTGACTTAATGTATCCATTCATTTTTGGTTTAGACCCATGCATTTAGCAAATCTGAGATGCATGACTGAGCTTTCTTTAAAATAAAGCTTTGTTGACACTATGTTGACAATACAGAAGTATGCCCAAACCATAAATACAAGATAATTTCATTCTATCCAGTACTGTTGGAGAAATTAAGAGTGAATACTGTGACTTGGTAACATGCCCCACAGGCCAGTGAACTCAGTTGCTCTCAGGTAAGAGGGCAGATGTGAATTTCAGAGTTGAGATCTTCTTCCCCACCCCTCCCTGGCTGCCATTTTCCAGATACACAAATTTAGACACTGTCAGCTTAGATGTCCCAAGTGATTCCCAGGGCCTGGCTGTGGACAGAGGAGCTCTGTGGGGTTGGAAGGGTTCTCCTGGAAGAGAGCAGTGCTCTGATGTCAGAGGCTGTGAGAGCCTTTTTTGGAAGAAAGCTGGTCAGTCTCTGAAGCTGACACTCTTCTCTGCTTGCATCTCCTTTTGGAGGGCTGCCTGAGAACTTCATTGCTTTTGTAATTAATTTCTCCCCACTCTACGCTCATTTTTTTTCTGGGATAATTTAGACCTATATATTTTTGTGCCTACAGGATCTAATAGGTTAAATAGGTCTTCTTTTCCTGTGCTCATTCATTTAATAGGTGTACAAAGAATAATCTTACCTTTTCTTTGCTATCTTTTCTTTCATTCTCCTTGGCTGAAGAGACCAGTTTCTCTTAGTCTCTGCTTAGAGGACAGGCTGTTGATTCCCTTGGCTGTTCCTGTGGTTTCAAGTCATGTCTTTGGGGAACTCTCATTAACTTCTTCTTATCATCTGCTGCAGAGCTGGTTCTGTGTCTACCATTATTGCAATAATTTCCATCTTTTCCTGCCTAACTGATAGTTTTCAATGTAGCTAGTGTTTCTAAACTTCAGGAGATGAGATTTATGCCATTTCCTGTCTCTGGAAAATAATTTTTCAATGGAAGATATTATGTTGACTATGCATGTTTTATTGTATTTTAACTCATTTTGCATTTCATTTCATGTCTTTAATTAGTCTTTCCTTTCTAAAGCATTGCACACTATTGATGTTGCGCAAAAGGATCTGTAGTTTCCTGTACTGCTTTTTCCCGGTCATATAGTACTAACCTCAGTTTGATTTATTTAAAATCTTTCCTACTAAAACTGCAACTTTGTATTCTAGAGTTCTTGGACAGAGATAATCCAGTTTCTTCCAGCTAGAGTGAGTTAACTTTAACTCGTACCTCAGTTATGGAATTTAATTGTTTGCATTTTTTTTTTCTACTAGTCATATCATCTTGGTCCCCATATTGAACGCTAAAAATAAATGGGAATGCTATTTGCCTCTGTTACATACCTCTGTTATAGGTTGTGCATGAGGCTTTCTAAGTAAAAAGGCCATATCTCAAATTGTGCCCAGAAATCATTTGGAAGATGTTGCAGACTAGGAGATGCATCATTTGGTGAAGTGGTATACTGCAAACAATCTGCAGTTCAAAACTGCTGTGAAGGTCCCTGACATGATGAATCAGAGCTCAGTTGTTTCATCAGATGCAGTTATGTCAGCAATACACACTTGTCTCTCCTGGAGATCCCTCAAACTAGGGCTGTCTGCATATCTCATACCTCCTGAAGAAGAGAATTATTTGTCAGGCTCATGATGTTATCAAGATTATCTCATCATAGGGTTTCTAGTAATTCTACATGAAAAAAGGTTCTTTGCAATACTAATTGAGGACAGGATAAGCATTAGGAGAAGACTTGGCTTCTTGAATGCTCCTTTGAGAGCTGCTAATATCTTCCCCTCCGTGGAAGTATTTGGAATGTTCTGTAACTATAGACTTGAATTTCCTTGTCATGCTTCTGTCAATTAAATGCAGATTTCTGAGCTATATGTCTGAAAATTTCATTCTATCTCACACCTTAAAGAAGAAGATACTGCAAAACACATTCATACAATAAATAAATAAATCTCATTTATGTGTATCTGATACACGTTAGTGTTTTGTGGCTATCAATCTTGCCTTAATCCAAATAAAAAAAATCTGTAAACAAAAGGGGGAACCTTTATATAATAATAAATACTCATTTAATGAGAGAAAAAAAAGAATTCAGCACTTGAAACTGCTTTGCTTCTCAGGACTTACAAATTACTGTGATAAGCAGTTCTTTCCAATCTTCATTGCAATCATAGGAATAACAATGAAAAAGACCCCAAAATGTCCTTAGAAGACAGAAAGTCCAACTAAGTACACAACTGCTCCTAACAGCAGGCTAACATCCTTCCTTCCTGGCCATCTGTGCTGCAAGTTGATCAGAGAGGAAGATGGTAGGCCAGACAAGGTAGCGAGGCCAGCTATCATGTTGATAGCTGAGGTTACACAGTATTCAGGGAACAGTAATGCCTAAAGCAAACATCAATTCATTTTACTGACTGAAGACAATTTTAAGATCTGAACCCATCTGCTCTTAATTTAAATGTTGAAGTAAGATCAGTAGGAAGATTTGAATATAGGTAAACCCTTCACTTGAAGGTAAAATAAAAATTATTCTTAAAACGTTGTGTGGAATACATATATATGTATTGCTTACAAAAATTATTTGGAGTTTGATTCACTTAATAGGTAAGAAGTTTTCCTAAGTATATTTTTTTCTGCTTTAGACATTAGAACATACACAAAGACTTAATTATTTGTGATCATCTAAAACAAATTAGACATTAGGAAGAAATTTTTCACTGTGAGGGTGGTGAGACAATGGAACAGGTTGCCCAGGGAAGTTGTGGATGCCCCATCCCTGGAGGTGTTCAAGGCCAGGCTGGATGAGGCTTTGAGCAACCTGGTCTAGTGGAGGGTGTCCCTGCCCATGGCAGGGGGGTTGGAACTCAATGATCTTTAAGGTCCTTTCCAACCCAAACCATTCTTTGACTCTATGATTCTATAAATAACAACACAAGTTGTATTCTTATTCAGTATAATTAAGCTTGAATTGCCTGTTAGTAGTTTACAATGTAGGAGGCAAAACAGATAAAGAATTCAGATACCAGGATTAGGTATTCAGAATTTAGGGCATAACTGACTTTATGGTAAATAAATAGTCTTCCTAAGTTCATCTTTAAAATAAGTTCATTTACTGTTTCGTTTTAAGTGCATTTCTGCAAAGTGGACTTTAGGTGCACTCAGACTTCATGGATCTGTTGCAACAGTGTTTTGTGTACAGCACTGTAAAGTGCTGTGCTGGTTTTGGCTGGGATAGAGTTAATTTTCTTCAGAGTAGCTGGTATGGGGCTATGTTTTAGATTTGTGCTGGAAACAGTGTTGATAGCACAATGATGTTTTAGTTACTGCTGAGCAGTGCTTACACAGCACCAAGGCTCACCCAGGAGTGGGCTGGGAGTGCACAAGAAGCTGAGAGGGGAGACAGCTGGGACTGCTGACCCCAACTGACCTGTCATGCTCAGCATATAAAGCTGGGGGAAGAAGGAAGGGAGAGACACTTGGAGTTATGGCATTTTGTCTTCCCAAGTGACCCTTAGGCGTGATGGAGCCCTGCTTTCCTGGAGCTGGCTGAACACCTGCCTGCCGATGGGAAGTAGTGAATGAATTCCCTATTTTGCTTTTCTTGCATGCATGGCTTTTCCTTTACTTATTAAACTGTTCTTATCTCAGCCAACAAGGTTTTTCA
>NW_010103696.1:0-17085 GCF_000699245.1 Pterocles gutturalis | reverse complement strand
TTCCGATTATCTTCCCCCTCCCTGCCTCCAGGGGGATGGGGGAGAAAATTAGAGGAAAAAGGTAAGAAAACTTGTGGGTTGAGATAAGAACAGTTTAATGACTGAAATAAAATAAACTGAAATAATACTGATACTGATAATGATAACGAATTGTAATGAAAAGTGTCTTGGTTTTGGCTGGGACAGGGGGGAGGGTGAGGTAATACACAGGGAAACTGCTCACCACCCGATGACCATTCCTGGCTAACGATCTCAGAACACGGAGAGTCCTGAAACCGCAATCCCAGAAAAGAAGGTAAGAGCCTGAGCGTCTCAGACCAACAGCTAACCAAGGGAGCAAGACGACCCGGAGAAAGAGGGACGACCCAGAGAGGGGTGACCCAGACCAAGAGCGAATCTACTTCCAGACAGAAACCCCATCAAAAGATTCAGAAGTAACTCGCAGTACAAATGGTTCTCTTCCTGCTTGTCCTTTTGTGTAGCAATCACCACTTTCAGTTTCAGAGGAAAGGTCTTAAAATCTCCAGGCTTCTGGAGAACAGCAGTTCTGGTGAGGTTTTAATCATGTCTCGCTCCCTCAGGGTGTTTTTTAAGCCTTTTTCTCCACCTGCTATGTATTTTTAAAAAATCACTTTGAGCCATTTTCATTGGGTATCTAAGTTTACTTCATCAAATTCTGATGAAAGGATTATTTATGCATAATTCAACCATACAGTCCCAGATGGTTACTGCAAGATCATCTGAATACTACAAATTGTAAATTAGTCATATTATTACAAATTATTTTTAAAGCTTTCATACTGTGCATGTAGTCATACCTCCTGAGTCACCTTTTCCATAAGTGAAATATTGCAAATCTTGTGTTAGCACATTTACTTGTTGAGAATTGCATTTCCTGCGTTCCTTTGAGAAATAGATGAAGTTGGCATGAGACATATTTTTTGGTTTCAATTAACCTAGTCTGATTCTTGAAAATAAGTATTGTGCTTTTTTTTTGGCCCTTGAGACAAATTTCCTCTACTCCATGGCTTGGGGTAGTAGTGGTCTTAGCTGATGTATTCACGCAGTGTTGAGCTGTGAGGAGATTCTGGTTCCATCCTGAGGACCATAGGGCTGTCAGCTCAGCTTATGGTGGTGCTGGATCGTTACTGCTCCACTGCGTCTGGTTTTGGAGCCAGCAGCTCCTCTGTTTGCTCAAGTACCTCTGAACTGTTTTCCAGTACGTGCTGCAGATATATCCGTAGCAAATTTGCTACTTAGCGTTTAGGGCTACCTTCAGTTTCTGTTGATTGACATCGTCATTTCTCTTTCAGTAATAAAGAAGTTTTAACAGTTAATAAATTTTGGTGACTGTCACATGACTGCCACACTGTGAGACAAAGAGCAGGAGAAGGACTTCACTCAGCTTGAGGGAACTATCTAACCTTCCTGCAGGTAACAGACCTCAACCTTGCTTAGAACTTGCTGTGGACTCTAGTGTGTGTTTTGATGAGCAGTGTGTCTGTGCTCCCACCCACACTCATGCTGGTGCAGCTTTTTCTCTCTTCCAGCTCTTGTGGTTTGAGTAGGTGTTGCAACCGCTTAAGTGTAAACCAGTTGCAGTTAATTCCTAGAACACCTTCATAAGTCAGACTTTTCTGTGCTGCTTCAGAGATGTGAGCACCGAGCTAAATTGTTTTGGTTTTGTTGTACGAGAAAACTCTTCCATCACCTAAATCTTTGCTAGAGATTTTTATCTTGGGGAGTGCTTCCTCTTTCTGTGGACAGATCTTGCCATACTCTGGACTTGGGCAGACATGAACAGACAACTTGCTGTGCCATAATCATACTGGCTTGCTATACCTGCCTGAATCAATGCATTAGAGATCTCGTCCTTTGAACAGGTGGGGAGCTGGGGGTCTAACAACTTCCAGAAATAGTCTGAATCACTGCTTTCATGGACTTGCAGATCATTCCTGTAATGTTTAAACTACCCACTGATAGTTGGCACTTCAAACAAGGCCTGCTGCCTGCAAGGACCCTCTTAGAAAATATGGTTATCTTTGCTCTCCGTGGTTTATAAATTTTTGGCATCAAAATGAAGTCAGCAGAACATCATCATCTTGCCTTGGGATTTTTCCTTTGAGCAGAGAGAAGAGTCAAAAATAATATATTCGAAGATGTTGATTAATATAAGAATATACAGGCATATATTTGGTATCTGATAGGTCAGTTTTGGAGGAGATTTGATCACTGTCTGATTCAACCATACCTTGTGGTTCTGGGTTTCTGCTGGTCCCTGTGGGGATCAGGAAGAACGGATCCTTCCCTTCAGTCCTTTGGTGTATGGTATGATTTCTGACTGTGCATTTTGGGTTGGTTTTTTTTTAGCTTTAATTTGAGGCACGGGATATTATTTATTACAGACAGGCTGAAAATGAAGACACTGTCCCGTACAACATCCTTGCCTCTAAATTGGAGAAACATGGATTCGATGGAAGGACCACACAGTGAATAAGGAATTGGCTGGATGGTCGCATTCAAAGAGTTGCAGTCACTGGCTCAATGTCCAAGTAGAGACCAGTGATGAGTGGCGTTCCTCAGTCAGTACTGGGACCAGTGTTGTTTCACATCTTTGTTGGTCACATGGACAGCGGGATCAAGTGCACCCTCAGCAAGTTTGCTGACGACACCAAGCTGTGTGGTGCGGTTGACACGCTGGAGGGAAGTGATGCCATCGAGAGGGAACTTGACAGGCTTGAGAGGTGGGCCCATGCAGACCTCATGAAGTTCAACAAGGCCAAATGCAAGGTCCTGCATGTGAGTTGGAGCAACCCCAAGCACAATACAGGCTGGCTGGAGAATGGTTTGAGAACCGCCCTGAGGAGAAGGACTTGGGGGTGTTGGTTGATGAGAAACTGGACACGACCTGGCAATGTGCACTTGCAGTGCAGAAAGCCAACTGTATCCTGGGCTGCATCAAAGGAAGCATGACCAGCATGTCAAGGGAGGTGATTCTCCTCTTCTACTCCGCTCTTGTCAGACCCCACCTAGAGTCCTGTGTCCAGCTCTGGAGTCCTCAGTACAAGAAGGACATGGACCTGTTGGAGCGAGTCCAGAGGAGGGCCACAAAGATGGTCAGAGCGCTGGAGCACCTCCCGTATGAGGACAGGCTGAGAGAGTTGGGGTTGTTCAGCCTGGAGAAGCGAAGGCTCTGGGGAGACCTTATAGCAGCCTTCCGGTACTTAAAGAGGTCCTACAGACGAGATGGGGACACACTCTTCGTCAGGCTATATAGTGACGGGACAAGGGGTAACAGTTTTAAGCTAAAGGAGGGTAACTTCAGATTAGATATTAGGAAGACATTTTTCACTGTGAGGGTGGTGCAACACTGGAACAGGTTGCCCAGAGAAGCTGAGGATGCCCCATCCCTGGAGGTGTTCAAGGCCAGGTTGGATGAGGCTTTGAGCAACCTGGTCTAGTGGGAGGTGTCCCTGCCCATGGCAGGGGGTTGGAATGAGATGATCTTTAATGTCCCTTCCAACCCAAACCATTCTATGATTCAATGATACACTGGTACATCTGATAGCATTACAGTCTCTCAAATACCCAGTTGGGCATCTGATTCATGCAGTCAAGGTTAAATACATTCCCAGATTTGTGATTAGCTTGTCAGAGTCTTCTGTGGTTTTTGCCCCCCTCAGTCCCCATGTGGCATATAGGGATTAACTCAGGTTTAGCTGGGAATTTTCTTTGTTTATCAAACTTCCTGCTGTTATAGCAACCTATGGCAATTACAGAGTTGTTTCTCAGTGATTATACTACTCTGTGGGATCTAAGAGGGATAATTGCTGCTCTTTCTATTACTGGTGTGGCCTTGGAAGGGGTAGGCACAAGCAACAATATTTGTCCAAAAAAAGAAAAAAAATTTTTTCATCTGTTAAATATTTTTGTCCTTGTACATATATTTGTCATATTTCATCACACTGTAGAAAAAAGAATCAGTTTTGTACAGCTATTATCAATCTGTCCTCTATATAAAAATCAACAAGAGTGCAGCATTTTTATTCATAATATTAATAGTATTAATAAAATAATATTAATGCTATCAATAGTAGTAAATTGGCATTTTTGAAAGCTTTTAGTTTACTTTTAATTTTCAATTTGTATGTGATAAAGCATGAAAGCTCACGTAGTGCATAACAGTGTAAATAGAAAGCCATATACTTTGCTGATGGCACTGATTTATATCTGCTGATGGCCTGGACTACTCATTTCAGCTGAATTTGCTGTACCAAAACTGTCTGGACAATGAACGTACTAGGGACATATCTACTTTACTTCCAGCATTTCTAGCCTGCTGGCACATTATTATATTGCACAGTATCAAGTCCATCTCAAATTTCTGCAGAAGAGCTGTCCCTGAGAAAGCGAGTGCACATTTGTGTGGTACCTGCAGCTGTGTGATAGCTCTGAATTTAATTTAACCTTTGATAGAAATGCATTTTGAACCCAGATAGTATACTTGTGCATTGACAGGAAAACTGTATTTAGGAGGTGTCTGTCTTCTCAAATTTTTGATACCTGGATGATCATTTTTTCAAGGTTTATGTGCTTTCTGTCTGGAATGCAAGCTGTATATACAGATAGATCTGTTTCTGGCTGTCTTTAACCCTGTATGACTGAAACACTGGAATATAAGTTCGCTGAACAGTTATATACAGGTTCCTTTCTATACAAGTTTCTGTATCCTGTTCCACATGTACACATAGAGTACTGGGTCCATGATGTACAATAGTGAGAGTTCACATTAACACAGTGTTAAAAGATGACGGTGTAGCAGAACAAAGCACCTGCAGTCCATTCTGTTCACTAGTCCTTGTTATACTTGTAGGGAGTGTGGTCTAGGCTCATTCAGACCTGCTGCTGCTATTGCATGGAGTAGGATTTTAATTGTGAGAATTAAACTGGTCATACACTCCTGCCTTGTAAATCCAGAAGAAGGCAGAATTTAGTGAAACAGTGGAGCCATTCTGTATTTCTAACAGTATACAGAAGATTACAAATTAGTCCTGAGATGACCACATACTACTTGAGATCAGAGATTAGACCTCAGGCATACTTGGTTTCCAGATTGTTCTGCCTCTGTTGGCACTCATTTGTCAGCCCTTCAGTTTTGCCAGGTATCCTTGCTTTTTCCCTTTTAAAGGGATGTTTCTCTCATGCTCATGGGTTTAATATAGAAGAATGCAAGTTTTCAGTATGTGTCACAAGGCACATCTCCCTGTATTTGCTGGTAAAACCATTATTGGTAAAACCAAACTGATGTCATATTCACAAGATGAGTTGTACATTTTCATTCAATTTACATTTTACTAAGGAAGCATTTTGGGAAGACTGACATATCCTAAGCTGAAAAAGTGCTTTTTCCCATCCCCTTTTCATGTGGACTGTTTTTATCTGTGATACTTCAAAGGAGCTGTGCTTAGGATGAGGTGATTGTGCCATGGTGTATCCTTGAATCTCGAAGACAAATACTAGGTACAGCTGAAGTTACCCATGAATATAGCAGATGGACAGGGTACCTTTGGCTGTGAACATCCCACTAGTGACCCAGCCACGTACAGCTCTGGTCAGGTCAGCTTGCTCTTGTTCTGTGCTGCTTGAGGAGATACATACCTCCTGTTGTGGTCTTGTTTATTCCAATAGAAGTCAGCATAAACAATAACGGTTCTGTGATCAAACTGTACTTTTAAACTGTATAAAACATAAATTGAAGATTTGCTACTGCTGTGTTTTGTCCACAAATTTTCACCTCTAAACTTTGTATTATGGTCAGTAATTCTGATGGTTCTCGCATGCTTCCCGTGCTGCTGGATGAAGTATTCACAGTTTTGATGTAGTTGTTATTCTTGAGGAAATAAACTTGTATAGTATGTGTCATTTAGACTGATCCTCATATTAAAAGGATAGATGAGGAGCATATAGATAACTGCTAATGGTTTTCACACCAGAAATTTTGGAGTAGTATTAATACATATGTATCTACTTGATCTGCAGGTATTTGCATAGCTATGCACTAGCACCCATTCCTGTGGCTTCATACCTACAACTAATTACAGGCATCCACAAAACTGAAGACTGTTTTTACAGAGAGACAGATATAAAATCCTCCAGCAAAAGGTATTTCCCTTTAAAACTAATAAATCCCACAGCAGAAAATTGGAAATTGGCATAGGCAATTATTGGAACTGTTTTTTCCCCAGAAGAGATTTATGGTTATGTCTGTACTAATGAATGCAATGACAGAACATTCTCAGACACTGCAGCCCAATATCATCTAAAGCTATAAAGTAACCTCTATGACTACATCAGGCACTGAAGAAGTGTAAGGTCAGGAAGTTAGTGTGCCAGAGTCAGTGTGTATCTGGTATCTGACAGTCAAGCTGGCTCTCTTTCTTACCATGGGAGACAACATAGACGTGACCGTGTCAAAATCCTTCTAGGATTGTAATGTGATCTGGTAGCGAACTGACACCACCATTGGGTCGCATCCATACCAGCAAGACCAAGCTCCTTCGAGGACTATCAGAATGATTTGCCAGCGTAGAGATGTCACTTTATGCTGTGAGATTAATTTGCTCTTCTCCTAAGCAAACTATTTATTGAATTAATAATTTTTAGGCCACTTTTAGGTACTTTGGATCTATCCATTTTCTGGACAAGGTGTCATTGTCAAAAATCTTGGAAGATATTTGTATTTTCCTATGGTGTTTCAGTATGAAGAGCAAGGAACATATCAACTCCTTTGAAACAAGGGGCTTTTCAGTGTCCTGGAAGAATACAGCAATTACTGACTTACTAAGATAAAGGACTCAGCTTGAGTCTTGTCAGCATGCAAGTCATGTACAGTCCTATGTGTGAAATCATGCACAAAATTGCAATAAGTTAAGCTTCCCCACAGCAACATAATAAAGGGCAATTTTTGAAAGGCCAAGCCTAGAAACAGAATGCAGTCTGAAAATGTGTGTCACTCACTAATTATGGAGAGGCTGTATCTTAAAGTCATAATTAGCTTTTTATTATAAATCTGTTTTTTTCTTTTTCCTTCCCCAAGACAACTGAAGCTGCTTAAATAACTTTAAACATTTTTCGTGTCTGATTTTACTAATGATGTTTTAGGGGAAACAGTATAAGCTGGCCTGGTCTTCCAACTATGTCTGTACCACAGAGTGCCATTATCCCCTGGAGCCTGGCTTTCCACTGCAGCCAAAAATGCCTTTCCTTGGTGCTCCCCTCCCAGCTGCAACCCATTAAGCAGCAAAGCTGCACTGGTTTTATTCTCTGTGGAATCATTCATACCTGGGCAAATGGGTCTGGATTTGCATGGCTGTTTGCTTAAGTCTGTACTACTTAAGTATGACTGAAATGTGGAATTTTTCTTTGGATTACATGCTAGATATACATCTCAGCATCTGTACAAAGAAAAATTTATATTGAAGCCATTTAGTAACACCTAATGTTAAGTTAAATTCTCCGTGATCCTTTTCACAGTAAGCATGCATTCAGGATTCATCTTTAGTCTATATACTTCAATATTTCATTTATTGAGTAGGTAAATTCATAAGTATTAAAAAATATTCAAGCCACAAATTCTGCCCTCCTTTCTTTCATACCATTTGTATTTCAATATTCTTACACAGTAAACTAATTCACCTTTCACAATGTAGCCACAGTTGTTTCCCTTTCTGGGTCAGGAAAGAATGTCTCTGCATTACTGTTTGAAGAGGGACATACGCAACTGCAAATTATGAAAAGACTTGCCAACACTGTCAGAGGCTCAGAGAAAGATTTACATTTGCACAGATGCAGAACAATAATGGAATACCACTGTCATCCTCCCAGCTCTCTCACACATATCTTCCTTGGGTAAGGAAGACTTTGGATCCTCCCCATGGAAGGTCATTGCAAGCTAGTTAATCTCTTCCCCTAGCTGCAAGCTATTTGAATAGAAGGGCAAAATCCTTCTCCATAAATGTTCTGCTCAGCCTGTTATTTTCTTTGATGGTGTAATATTATGTCAGGGCTGTAATAGATATCCTAGAGCCTTTTACTTTTAAGCAGATACTGATGCAAAGGAAGAAATTTAAAACTTACCCATTTATTCAGCATACTTACAGCTATGTGTGTTAGTTATTGTCCTGATTGTATGATATTGTACTGGAGGAGAAGCAGGAAACCTCACTGCTCTTTTTCAGTTCTCTGTTCAATTCTCTACAAGCACTGTAATGCACAAGGGTGTTTATAATTAGTATCATGACTCACCTAATACTAGTAACGGCAACTATGCTCTCAGAGGAAATGACTTTTCCATACCCCTCAGTTCAATTCTGTTTCATTTTATTGACCCACCCCTTTTCTTTTGTCTCTTCTTCCAGAACTCCTGAGCTGATGTTAAGGAGTGGCTCCTAGCAGGTGTGAGGGAGAAGACAAGTTGGACTTTGGCCCTCACAAATACTCTTCCCACTGTGCCTGCTTCCAAAAAGAAAGGAAGACAAAGCAGAAACAGCAGCTTCCAGAATTCCATTCCTTCTCCTTAAGATTAATATAAATCAATTGCAGAAGAACATAGCCTGAATTCAGTTAAAGAAACTAAACGAGACCTTCTGGCTTTCTGAGACCTGCCCTATTAAGTCTGTTCCTGATAATAGGAGAGGGAACTTCTCTGAACAATTAAGCACGTGGCTTTAAAAGAAAACTGGAGAAGTAACAGATGGTGATGCACACAGATCTCTTCAGGAGTTCCGTGATGGAGTGAACGCTGAGTTGAGTTTCACGTGCTTGGGCTTTCTAGTGTCTGGTGAAGGGGTGATGAGCCACCAAGCAAGGAAGATTAAAAAATTATTTGCTAACTTATAAATCTAATATATACTTCATGTTCCTACCAGGAAGATACCAAGGAAAAAGAGACAATGGAGATCGAGGATAAGAACAGGTAAAAAAATTAAATCCTGAAATAATTTTCTGTTAGGCTGACATTTTCTTGCTCAAACCCCCATAGTCAGTAAGTTAAAGAGTTGCATCTGAGACTTGCTTAGTGTTTGCAAAATATTGCTACTTTTAAAGGTGAAATTAATGTCTTAAGTTACAAAATTATACATAGATGCCAGGTTCTGCTGCATTTACTTACGAATTGTCTGTGTGAAATTAATGAGAAGTGCTTGAAAATCCCTTACTCCTGTGAGTAATGGATTCATACTCCAACTTTCAGTTTACACGTACAGACTACATTTGCTATAGCATTTTTTGAAAACAAGTGGGACAGAAACGTTTTCTTCCTGCATTTGCCTCACTTTGAATTCAACATATTGTTTTACTGGGAAGAATGTGTAATCTCACTAACAGCTAAAACGCAAAGCAAGTTCCTTGTGTGAACAGTGTCTCAACAAATCTTATAAGATAAATGCTTATTTGGATGTTAAGTTGTAATTAAAAGTGTTCTTATTTGGTATCAATGGGCCTGCATGAAGATGACAGCCTCCATCCTCAGTCTTCCAATCTGCAGCATCCCCACTGATGTGCAACTCTATACCGTACAGCCTCTGCTTTTTCTTGTGTGTTAAGAAGGTGCACTTTGCATTGCGTTAGAAAGTTGTTGTTAGCAACAGCAGTTTCAGGGTCTGTTCCACTGGCTTCCTGGGTAATTTTGTGAAAATTCATGAAAGTTATGTATTTCTATTGCAAGGTGACAGGTGGGATAGAAAATTTGGGGTTTGAATCTCTTCTTCTTCTAGATCAGTTAACTAGGCCCTTCTCATGCAAATTTTGTGTATCTGGACATCTCTGAGGTTTAGACACTGAGCAAATTATCCATGCAGCAAGGTCTTCTATAATCCAGTAAGACATGAAGGTCTCTTGTAAAGACCTGGTCTGATGGTCAGCTTGGATGACACAAAGGACCGAAATGGGACCAGAAATGAAACTACAGAACTGTCAGGGACAAGAGCTGGAATGTATGGACTATCCTAGATTGAGCTGTAGGGCCAATATCCAAGCTGGAGACTGCACTGGACAGAGGTGGGACTGAATAAATCAGGCTTCAGAGTTGGGAGAGGCAAACAGCCTTGACTTGACACATACTTGACTTTTACATGCGAATGGCTCCATCTGTTCCGCTAAAAGCAGATTTCTTGCAGTGAGCATTGTTCATGCTGAAAACAATTTAAAATTATATATTTTAATTTTGACATCCTTAGATAGTATTAAATTATGGGCTTTGTTCCACCAAGATCATAAAGGACAAATATCTTGTCATGTCAGTCATGTAGTGATTTTAGCTCATTTGGTTCCATGCAGCTTATGTTTTTTATGCAAGTCTCAGTTCAATTAAGTTTCCATTACTATGTAGTATTAGACTATGTATGCATTTCAGAATCCCCACTGGATTTTTTTTTACTTCAGTATCAGTCAATTATAAAAAATTACAGATCTCAAAGATTTTGGTACAGTATTTCACCTGAGCTTCAACTTAAATATTGATATCCTACCTAGCTATTTTAATGGTAGTCAAGTGTTAATTTTCAAATGGGTGTGCAAAATTAAGGTTTTAGATGCCTAACTTGAAGCTTAGCATTAGCAGACCCTTGTGCCCTTGTGATGTTGCACCAAATTAGTTTACTTCTCAAATTTTGGTGTATGCCCTTCCTCCAGCATGTCTTTAGTCCACTGCAAATAGATGCTTTTTGGGGCAGAGCCAAGCTTTTATGCTTTTTATTTTTTTGTACAGTGTTTATAATAACAAGACTGTGCTCCCCGTTGGAGCTTCATGGAGTTTCTGCAATATATATAAAGACAGTAGCTAAAGTACAGACTTCCAGTCTCGGTTTTGACTTTGAAGTTTTAGGACTTTTCTCTTAATTATATATATTTGGTACTATTGCATTAATTAATGGTAGTAGGGGTGCAATTCCCATAACTTCCCACCCTCATTCCTCTTTCTATCAACACACAGATGCAGTACAAATATGAAAAAAAGCATTTCTAGCTAATTAAAAATAACTTTTCCAGAAAGGCTTCATTGATTACATTGTAGATGGGTTTTGCTGCAATGTGAGTTTGTGTTAAGCACGTGCTGCTGTTAATCTGGTTACTATGCATACACAAAAATCTTTGGGTACTGAAGTGCTATAAATGGGTCCATGACTGGAGGGAGGGAGTGCACTGCAGCTCCTGAAGTGCTGGTGCTCAGATGGGATACAGTCACACTACAACTTTAGTTACCACAACCCATCAGCTGCTTCATTGACTGTGAAACCCTTTACTGCTGCAATTTGGTTTTGTTGTTGTTGTTGGTTTTATTTTTTTTTTCTTCCAGGCTAATTGAAGAGACGTTAACACAGGCTTAGTTAACTTTGCACTTCAGTCATACCTGTATTTCAATAGAGATTTTACATAGATTATAATAATAGACATATTGTATCTAATCAACTTTCTATAAGTGTGTATGTGTAAAGATGAATATATATGCATAATATATAAGCATACAGTCTGCTGTACATTTACAAATCTGTTCTGTTGCCTCTATAGGTGCCCTGTTCCCCATCTCACTTTCCTTAACCTTTGTAGAAAACTCCCTTCTTCTCTATTTCCTGCTTCTCTTGTGTCCAAATAGACAAGGTATGCCAAGGGTCATACAGTATCTGTTCTGTCACACTGACAGAGATGTAAACAACAATAGCATAGTCAAGAGCACTCTGTCCCCAGCTAGTGAAAGTTTTACCATCCACTTCAGTGGAAGCAGTTAGGATGTCTTTATGTCTTATCCTTGCTGAAGCTACAGGCTAGCACACAGTTGCTTTATGTCTCAGCTCCATCAAATTGAGACAAATTAGCTCAAACAATTTAAATAGTAAGAATTTTTTAAATTGGATAATACCACCTGAGGGTATTACCCTCAGGGTAAGGAGTAATTATGTAAGAAGTTCCACCAGTAAATCAGAAAGAAGAGTGAAATGCAGCGGGGGTGTAGGAGGCTGGAGGTACTTGATGTCTTACCCCATGCTACCTAATGTAGGACAGAACATGGAAACACAGCCTCTGATTCCTGATGAATGATTCTGCAACTCTCGTGTATGAGCCAGTGTTTGGAGCAGTATTTGCTTGCAGCTATTACAGTTGTGTGACTGGACTTGTCACGTAACCCAGGAATCACTTTCCCTTCTCTGTGTTTTCCCAGAAGAGGATGTCCTGTGTTGTTTCTTCCCCTTTTCATCCCTTCCTCTCACTAGGCCTTACAAATGGCTCATGTGTCTTCCTCTCTGTGCCACCCATCCTTCTGTTGTCTGAAGATAAATTGTTGCTGTATTTCCATAAGAAACCCTGTTATGAAGCAGACAGAACTGATACACAGCTGGTAAAGAGACAGCATTATCTGAAAGGATATCATTGGGTATCATCCACTATCTGATGTACAGATTCTTGCAGAGGTGCTTGAAGTTGTGGCTTTTTATAGCTTAACAAAATTGCATGTCTTGTATTTCCTTCTGTTTGATATTCAGATTTTCTCCAAATACATAGGGCTCTGTTCACTGATGCCTAGAAAAATATTATGAAACTCTGGAGCAAGATTAGAGGCAGTATTCAGAAGCAATAGGGATGGAGAAATACACATGCATTTAACATTTTAAGAAGTAATCTGGAGCCGCTGATCTTATTTTAGTTACTGAGTGGATTTTCCTCACTTATGTAGAAAGATAATAGCTTCTTTAAGTACTCTGGAATGAAAATAAGAAAAATGTCGTAAGGTACTATGGAAAAAAAAATGCCTTTGATAAGCTCATTACTGTGTGTCCTAAATGGAGGCAAAAAATCTAGGCCTGGAATCATTATGGTATTGAGGAACCTACATTAGGCACTGAAACCAATTTGCAAATTTAGGCTCTGCTTTTTTGATATTTCCAAGTTAAAGTGGGTGTTCTAAATCTCTCCCTTTTACTGACACCAAAGGCTGTGAGAAAACACCACTAGTTATTTAACATTTTGCTTATTAAAAAACTTACGCCAACACCAGTTCTTGCAAAATTGCAGTCTCTCCTAATGCAATTCTCTAAAGAGCAATTGAGGAGTTTATTTTTACCACTGTTTTGGTCTAATCTTTTGCATAATTTGAAATGCCAAACATTTTGTACGGGTATTTTATTATTTGTACCATCTGGAATAGAAAACCCTGTGATTCTTAGCAATTCAAATTTGTGGAGTAATGGTTACTGTACTATAGTTAAGAGTAAGGTTAGGTCCTCTCTTTGAGGACTTGATTTAAAGTAGTTTTTTCCTAGAGTTAGATCTAAGAGGAAGTTTTACTTTGGCATTTGAGAAGATTTTGAAATCTTAGCATTTATTTGTGCTTTCTTGCTCTACTCTTTATTTGCAATGAATAAACTGAAACAAGTTTTATGGGCCTTTTAAGTACTTTCCATTAGACTTTGCTTAGTGCCATCAAGGAACTGGCTTGAACATTAAAGCAAATAACTGAGAGATCAAAATCATTAGATGGAAATAAATGTCTGCTCCTGGCCTCTGTGCCCTTAAATCTTTTGTTTGTTTTCAGTAGTATTTGAAAAGTATCTTTTGATATTTGACATAAAGAAACACATCAGCTTTCAAAAGGAATAAGAGAATACTTTCCTCCAGTTCTTTAATATTTGACTACACCATGATCATACAGATATTTTGCTTAGACGCTTCCTGTATTGGCTTCACATGAGGAGTGCAGAATAGGAGAATTGATTTAAACTCACTGCACCAATCTACAATAAAATGGTTTCAGCAAATTACTTAAATTGTGTAACAGATTTTAGGGCAAAACTAGATATTTTGTTTGAATCAAATGCTTCACAGGTCAGAGGGGGTTTTTGTTGTTTTTACTAGATAAGACTATAGTCATTTCAGTGATTTATTTTAAGAAAAAAAATTACTTGTTTTCTGTTAATGGAGCTATTCAAATAAAATTGAAACTTTCCAGTAAGGGGCTTTCCAATGAGTAGCACATGTGTCATCAGCAAATGGTAGCTTTATTCTCAAACTTCTTGAACAAGCATTAGTAAGCAAGGATAAAGCAAGCTCCTGGCAGTGACTGCAGACCAATGCAATCTGTAATCTCTGGCTAATGTGAAATATATACAATGTAATGTTTAAAACATCTGTTAGAAACACTTAAGGAATTGATTTAAGAATGAAGGTAAGTGCTGTGTCATAGAAAGTTTTGATTTTATATTGGGTGTGCCCCATCTCAGATCTACACATAGTTGTTGAGTCACTGCTACTTGTCTGCCAGTGCTGCAGAATGTAATTTGCCGCACTGGAAGCTACTGTACTGCAGAGGGTTTCCCTCTTGCGTTAGTGACCTAATAATGTTTGTTTCTTATCACACCACACACTCCTATTGCAGACTCCATTCCATCTTTCTAAGCACAGTGGTAAGAAAGGAAGGGGCTTGCATCCATCTCTTTTTGTGCACCTGCACACTTACTTTAAATTATCAGAAATATAAGGTCATTCTGCAATACGGAATTTTCAATTTTTCAAGGAATACTGCTATGAAAATGGCTTTAAAGCATTTTTATAAAATTAAATTAATGCTGCAGAGGCTCTGCATTTTTTTTAATCACATGTCCCTTCTTGTAGGGGTTATATGACCTCATTCTGAACCAAACAGAACTCTTGTTTACAGCCACAGGAGATTTTTCCTTATATATTTTTAAATATAAATGCTGTTCTTTTAAGTTCTTAAAAAAATGTCAGCATAGGAATTTCTATATGTTGCATTTAAAAATTCTCAAACCAGTCCCAAACATTTTGGTCTTAAAAGATAGTGTTGTCTCACTGCCATGGCTACAAAATTCCGATCTGGTCAGGTCAAATGGATTTTTTTACCTTGTCATGTACAATCATCAATAGTAGTTCCACATACCAAATACATATGTGATACCTTTAACTTCACAGCTTCCATAGTTCTGTTAAGCAAGACTAAAAATATAAAAAAGCACAATGCTTCATAAATCACTCCTGTGATTCACCAGCTGGTGAAGAATTAGATTTTGGCAGCATGGCTTGGCAGTTCAACTGGTCTGGGGACTGTTTTAGTAGCTGATATGGATGGGACTGCATGAGGTTTCACTCATTCAGTCTTGTCCAGTCATCCACACTTCTGCCCCTCTTGCCACACCCTTCTGCAGGTAGTATTTTCCTTTGGTATCAAAACATAAAAAAATAAATGTAAGAGATTGAAAGGCAGTCTTCTCATGCTGAAAGAGGGCAGATTTAGACTGGACATGAGGAAGAAGTTTTTCAGTGTGAGGGTCATGAGACACTGGAACAGGTTGCCCAGGGAAGCTGTGGGTGCCCCATCCCTGGAGGTGTTCAAGGCCAGGCTGGATGAGGCTTTGAGCAACCTGGTCTAGTGGAGGGTGTCCCTGCCCATGGCAGGGGGGTTGGAACTCGATGATCTTTAAGGTCCTTTCCAACCCAAAACATTCTATGATTCTATGATTCTACAGTATGAAAAAGTTCATGATGACAAACTGTGAAGGGGATATAACAAAATGGAAAGTTAAAAAGATGAAACAATAGAAAAATGAACAAAGTCCAAAACTAAAGTGTTACATCCATCTTGTTTACGTTAAAATTGTTTTTATTATTTCTGGTGAACACAGGATCAGACCCACAACATTTCTAATATATTTTTATAATCCTGTAGTATTCAATATACAAATATTGCTGATGAATGAAATGAGATGTTGCAGCACTGGCAAAGCTTCGTCTACCTAGACACTGTGTTGGATCCTGATCCCCTTGACCTTTGTGTTTTTTAAGCTCCCTTCCATTTTAGCACCCTCATCTTTTCCTAGCTTGATACATTTTCTGTGAACAGGTCCACTGTGTCTTTCCCCCTTCCACAGCAACTCTGCCATCTGTTGCTGCCAAGTGGCAGTTTTAGCCCCCTGTCACTGAGTAAAGTAGTAAATGTTTTTGTTTAGTCAGGGACTGGAATTGAGGACCTGCTGGAATTGTTGGCTGGAGGTCTTGTAGTCCGTCCTCCTGCTCAAAGCATGAGGATCGCCAATACTGGATCAGGTCAGTCATGGCTAAGTCTTGAAAATATCCCAATATGGAGAGTGCCTCTAGACAACCCATGCCAGTACTGCGCTACTCTCCTAGTCTCCTTCCCCTTAAACAAGCCCAGGTCCCTGATCTTCTCCTTGTAGGTCACGTGCTTTGGGCCCCTGTGTTAGTTGTCCTCTGCTGGGGAATGGAACTGAGCGAGCCCAAACCATCACATTCTGGTCACAGTATCATAGATTCAGCCTCATCAGCACTGGGCAGAGACTCCACTTGATCACTGGTCAGCCCTCCTTCTAGAGGGAGCACACTGTTGCCTCATGTTTGGCCTGGTATCCCACAACTCCTTTGAAGCAGGGCTGCTATTCAGCCTGCCACCCCAGGGTGTGGTCCCAGGTGCAGAACTCTGCACACACACAACAAACCTTGGAGGTTTCTGATGGCCCGCTCCACAACGTTCTCAAGGTCCCCTTAGCTCACTGGGATTACAGATAGACTAAAGCTCTCTTTCAGGAGAGAGCACACTATCTGTAAATCTTGAATACATGAGACTTACCATACAGCCTATGAGATAAAGTAGATCAATACCAATAAATATTCATTATCAACCAAGCAACTGACAGAAGAGCAGAAAAATCACGTTTCCTTCTGTGTTCTGCATCCTTGGGAAACAGGAGGTTTACCAGCTGTGGTGGTGCCCGAGCGCTGGGCATTAGGTGAAACACCAGCGCGCCTCCTTTTCCGCCCCCCCCTGCCGCAGGAGGAATCGTCTCTGCATCTCGGCGGGAGTCACGGCCCTGGCCCTGCCCGTCTCATGCCGCACATGCCTCGCTGCCCGAGCGAGGCCACATCCTTCCCCTCGCCCGAGGTGACCGAGGCTAGGGCCCTGCCAGGCAGTGGGAGCGACGAGCCCCGCGAACCGGGCACAGGGCCGCGGGAAACCTCCCCCGGGTCCGCGGAGCAGGGAAACCTCGTCTGCGGGGCCTCCCT
>NW_010103695.1:0-1216 GCF_000699245.1 Pterocles gutturalis | reverse complement strand
ACCCCAGCTCTGCCACTCTGGTGCTGCACAGCTTTGGTCACCTCTCTTGATGCGGGGGGAGAAAAAGGGGCTGGGTATCCTGGTGCCCACACGTGAGGTTCCAGCTCTACCAGCTCCCATGCCAGTAGCTGGCCTTCGGGGGCACGTGCATGATGTGGAGCCCCAGGACGGAGGGACGGCCTTGGCAGGGGCCTTCAACCGTCACCATGCAGGGACTGGTAGTGCTGGGGCTGGGCTCCCCTCCCTCAGAGTAGGACACGGTGCAGCTCTGGGCATGGAGCAGGGCTGTGAAGCCTGTCCAGGCAGCACCTCGGCACAGCCTGGCTCCTCCTGCGTCGCCTCCCTGGCCCTGCGGAGATGCTCGTTTCTCAGGAGCCATGTTCCTTCGAGGGTGTTTATGGCTTTTCTGTCTCCCCAATGTCCCAGGCTGAAATCACCCCTTCTAAGGGAGCCACAGGACTGCCGGTCACTGGAGCCTTGCCTGCGGTGGGCTGCAGACTGCTCCTGCACAATGTATCGCCTCATTTACTGGGAAAGCAGCCTTGCCTTGGTTTTCTCTTGACTCCACAATTTACTGATGGAGTGGCCTCCCTCCCAGCCCCATCCACGGGCACCTCCTAGAGAACAAGATCTATTTTCACAGAGCAGTGATTCACCTGCCTGGCACTGGTTCACCTTTCCCTTAGCAGCCGACTCCTCCCCAGCTCCCTGACTCACCTCACAAACCTGGAACAGGCTGAGAAACCTGAGCGGGAAGGGCAGGAGGAACAAGTCACGTTACATTTTCTCCTGATGACGGGCGCACTTTGATGCTGGCTCCCCTGGGGACTTTTGGCAGGAGCTGAACTCTGTGTTGTGGAGAGGAGAAGAGGCGTCATTCCTACCTGGGCTTGTGACCTGGATCTCCACGGGATGCCTCCCAAGGGCCTGGGCATTTATGGTTGGGGCAAGGGCTGTTGACACAGGATGGTTCCGTCAGCCTTCACTGGAGGGAGGGATGCTGCGGCGTTCGAGGCAGGCCCTGCGGGTATCTGGTGAGGCTTGTTCTTAGGGCTCCCTACCAGAAGTGGAGACTCTCCACCGACTTCAGCATCCCCTCAGTCCCCTCTTACCTTTTGGCCAGGGGCAGGCACGCTTGGCCAGGAGGAAAGAAAAAAAAAATCATTCTGTGGAGCTGCTTTGCCTGCGTTGGTTTAATTGGAATAAAATGTGTGCC
>NW_010103694.1:54473-62529 GCF_000699245.1 Pterocles gutturalis | reverse complement strand
TATTATTTATTATTATTACTATTATTATTTTATGAAGGAATAGGTTTTTTATTTATAGGGGTTTATTGCTAACTTCTCACTTTAGGAAAAAATAGGTTTTCTAAAAGTTAAATTTCCAGTGCCTACAGCTGAGGGCTTGTTCTGCTTTGCAATGTATTTTGGAGAGATCTTTGGCTTCAAACCAAACTGTACTTATTAACATTTACATAAGTGTTATATGTTACCCACTAAACTGATGAAAATCCTTCTTCAGTAGGTTAGGAATAAGCTCTTTTGACCAAAAAAACCCTTCAAAATACTGCATGTTTATATTTCATACAGTGTATTTACAGCAGTCTTATTATTCATACAACAGCCATTATCAGGGAGGTTTCAGCCAGGACTAGCTCTCCACACAGTAGCCAACAGAGAAATAAATAAATAAATACAGAGTTATAGCCCCCAAATCTATGCTCGATTAAGTGACAAAGCCACCAAAGGAATAAAGCCAACATGGGTGGAAAGTCTCTAGATGAGACCTTCCTGTTTCTCAGCAGACCTTTCAGCTCATGAAGTTGGAAGAGGAGATGGGGGCACAATACGTAAGAACTCACTGCTGCTTTTGTTGTACATCTGGTTGCACCTCCAAACAGGCTGTGGATGAGACTCCTGCACTTCCAGTTGTATGGGAAAAAATTGCTTAATTCTGCGAACGCAGCTGGCAGAGGAGACAGGAAGATTTCTGGGAAAACAGAGTAGCCATCAAAGGTGATAAAAGAAATCTCCCCTAAAATCTTGTTGCATAAGTACAGGCTCTAATGGACCAGTTGTGAATATATTATCTTAATTTCTTATTGCTGACCTTTTTGTAAGTCTCTAGTGGTGCTGGTTTGCTCTGATACTTTTTGAGTTACATAAGGTCATCAACAGTTTACGGAAAAACCTCCTGTAAGCCACACCAAGTAAACACTTAGAACTCCTGCTAAAGAGATAGCCTTCACACAAGAGTGAGTCTGCAAGAAGAGACTATTTTTCCCCAAAAGACACAAGGTACAAGGGAGATTCACCTCGTTTCACATCCAGGGGGGCTAAATTCTTACTCTTCAGCTCTGCTACAGTTGCACTGGTGGATCATGAAGTCATCACACATCCTTTTATCTGGGGACCAAGCCCTCATCAACAACAACATTAGCTTAGAGAGTATGTCCCTAGCCAGAAAGTGTGGCAGGATACGATCTAGGCAGTGACACTGACACTGAACATGAAAAAAAAAAAAATAAAACATGGAGAATAGAACATATAAAGTATCTTCAGGGTATTTACAGCCTACAAGGAATTGCAGCACTGGAGCCCTGTAAAAATCTATCTCTAACAACATTACCACTAGAGTCAAAGCCAGTAAGAGATTTCCCTCTCTAAAGGAAAAAATAAGGCTTAAAATATAGAAAGGGCTTTATTTTGATTCACACCTATTTTATTAGAGACAGAACTGCAAAAAACTTGAGATAACAAAAAATAGTCTTTAATTAACATGAGGACAATAGTGAATGTACAGCATGATGAATGATGATGCACACACAGCTCCATGCTCAAGTGCAGAGGTGACAACATAACCGTAATTATGAGAGCACTCCCAATGTATCTGTATCTTGAAAGGTTTTTTAATGTTGGACATTTTCCAAAGTAACCTACCATCATTCTGAAGCTAGTAAAATTGAATTTGTCTCCCAGAATTCATGTAGAGGCAAATTTTCAATAGTACATTTATTTCTCCTTTCTCGTCCCAACTTACCCATGTTTTTTCACTTTAGTATTGTTATTGTTGCATATTAAAACTGGAGAATTTTTCAGGCCAGGCTTCCATTTTAATTAAAATGTGGCAGCAACAGCTGTTTGTCATTGAGCTGGAGTTCATTTGGTGAAAGAGAATCAGTGTGTTCTGCATAGCAAAAACAAACTACATTTAAATATGACTCATTCCCAGTATACTGACTTTGTCTGCAGTGCTGTAAATACCCAGGCATTCAGGTTATGACTGACAACATAAAACACCGAGACTATGGGACAACTGAGAGTGGTAGGCATGACTCATGTCTTGGAGCGTCTGTCTTGGACAAGGGATGCAGTGCCAAGGAAGAGTTTATGAAGCCAGGACAGTAATGGGTTATGATGAGGTCTTCGCAATTTGGGATAAAGCAGCCTGGTGGGGTTTGTAGAGCAAGGTAAGCGAGCGTTGCACAGGAAGCTTTCACAGCATGCAAGACCTCTTCAGGACAAGCACTAAATTGCCCTCAATTTGGTCATCTGTTCTCAAATGAACCTCCCCAGTAAAAGCCAAATCCTGCAGCTGGATGCAGTGATCTGCGGCATCTGTGCGACCCAGACAGAACTCTACAGCAAATGCTGACTTTTCATTGTAATCCCAGCAATACTGAAGGAAGTTGACCCTAAGCCAGAGGTTCCTATTTCAGGAACACGTTCAAGGAATAGGCACAATGAACCCATATTCGGATAAAAGGAGGAAGCACCCTGTTTGGGGTGTTCACACAGAAGTTTCTCCTAGTGCCTGGAGATCTTCAGGATTTTCACCATGCTAATGTTCTTACCTCAGCACCCTAAAGAAGCAGAGCTGGTGCCAGCAGATCAGGTTAAGGGTCTACTCTTCCAGTAACTTACAATCTGACGGAAGAATTAATTGCTTTGGAAACAGCATCAAAGCCAGGGGTTGGTTCCTTGGTGGCACAGGGTAGCTCAGTGGCTCCTAGGAAATGCCGAATGAATTGTCTTCCCTCTGTAGGCATCTGGATCTTGAAGATCTTTCCATCAAGTGTTCCCAGAGAAATTTCTCACAGCCTGGTAGTTATAGGGAAGGAACAGGGAAGGATGACCTTCCAGGTCACTTGCAGTGTTTATTTTGTACCAAAACTTGGCAGATGGATATGCCCCTGGAGGAGAAATTGTAGCTCCGAAACATCACAGGTCAGTCTACATGGTTTTGTTTCCTTTAAAAATGTTCAGCACTTCTGAACAACTTTCCACCACGAAGTTCCACTTGCATCTGAAAGGTGGCCGACCCTGCTCCCTCCTTCCTTTAGGAAGGGTGGATTTAATAAGACAGGACAGATGAAGGGACTTACCAAGGGTTGCATGGCAAGGTCAGTAGTTAAGGTACAAACAGTAAAGGTTCCCTGCTAAATGAGTGAACAAATAGGAAGCTAATAGTATGCAGCATTGGATGTGCACTTTTAATCTTCAATTCCATTTGAAGTAATTACCTCCTGACAATATGTTTGTGTATTAACCTAGGTTTTGCAGGAAGCTAGGGAGAAAATACATCCACAAAAGGATTAAAACTTCCCTGAGACTAATTCCTGGCTTTTCCTCCATGCTCAAAACCACATTTCTCTCTTATAAAAGGTCTCTCTGCTCAGCTAAATCACAGCAATTACATTTTATTCATTTATACATTTTTCTGTTTTTATTTTCTGGTGCAAGTCATTATTTTTAAAGCACTCATTGAAAAAGCCTCAGGTCTGGTTCACATCATAAGTAGATAATGGAAAGTTACCTTTTAATGCCATTGTTTACCATTTATTCCTATTGCAATGACATGTCTCCTTGTCTATTTTTTTACAGAATGGTCAGTCACTGGGAAGAAAACCTGCAAATGCAAGACAGACTGACTTAAGAGGGCAAAAAAATTCCTCTTTTCAGTCCCTTTACTTAAACATCACACAAATTAGAGGCACAGCTCCAGCTACTGCACCTCATGGGCCAAGTCAGGGAGTCAAACATTTGCCCGCAACTCCAAAGTTCCAAAGGAATACATAAATTTAAAGAAAATATGACAACATTTCAACCAACAGGAGTCAGTAGCATTTGCAGGGTGAAACTAATGCTTTTGTTCCTACTGCCTCCCCCCTGGCATTTGAAGCCAGCATTCCCACCTATTACTCCTCTGGAGAATGATTGAATTATAAAGACAGTTTCGTGGGTTTATTTTTTCCCCATCCATCTCCTGCCCTTTCTTTGTGCAAATGGCCTCTCTTAAAACAAAGCCTTTCAGCAAAAACTCAAAGAAAGAGACAGGGAGGAGGTTGTTTTTAAATCTTTTGTGAAAGACAGAGATTTTGCAGTATTGATTTTTGATATTTTTGTCCTCCTTCCCAGGCTTTTTGTCACGAACATCAAACAGAATGGCTGTCCCTTTTGCTCCTGTTAACTGTAGTCTGGCCAAATTTCTGTCATTTTCTAAAAGCTGAAGAGTGAGAAGGAAAAATAGAAGTGAAAATTTACACCAGAACCTTGTGTCCTGAATTTGTAGATAATGTTATACACAGCCACCTCTTAGAAAGAGTTGCAAGAGTCAATATGAAAGTATTCATAACATATTACAGTATGGAATATTACTTCAATTTGTTAAATACTTGTTAGATCCATCAGAGAAAACAAATCAAGCAATATTTTCTTCCAGGGGGTATTTCATATAAGGAAAATGTCCAAAACAAAATTAATTTTGAAATATTTTCACTGAATGGGCCTGCAATCTTTTATTTTTTTTTCCCCTCCAGCTTTTCTTACTCTTTACTTCTTGTTTTGCACAAATACAAACCTATCCACGTGGACACAAGAGCCACACCAAACACTAGAAGTAGAATATAAGCTGGCTGGACACGTGCTTTTCCTGCCATAGCCCTTCCACTGCTCTGGGTGTGGGAGGGAAGGGTCAGGCATGCTATTAAGAAGAACCTAAAAACACTTTCCCATGAGCAATATGTTACAAAGGGGACAAACACGCAAGTTAATTATTGTACAGTTTAATGAGGAAAATCCATCCTCATCAAAGGGCTTTGCTCTTTACTAGACCGTCCTTTACACACAAACAGCATAAAAGAGTTAAAGTGCTGTTGTTCTACACTAAGTTACAGAAAGCTAAAGTCTGGGGTTTGACTGAGAGAAAACTCATAATCTTACATTTAAGTGTCTGACTGAGCATTAATAGAAAGCAGTCTGACCTGAATGCAAGCTTTCGTAGTCCCAGTTTGGTTCTGGATGTGTCTTTTTTAAGGCACTTTGGATTATTAATCCTGATAATGAACTTAAAATTTACCACCTTTCTTGCAAACTGTGGAAATCACTTATAAAGGAAAGATACTTCTCTTTTACAAGCAGGAAACTGAGAAGAAAACCATTTCTTGCCTTTCCCACCAGGCAGCATGGAGAGCGGTGACACTGCCCATGGCAGCTGAGCACAGACAGCTCTGGCTCTCTCTAAATTCATCCCATGTCCCACACACTTAGACTGTCAGGTTTGGGTTTCAGAGCATAAGCAGTTTCCAAAACAATTCAAAATCTGTGCAACTACCTGAAAATTATAACCTCCCTGAAACCAAGCAAGCACGCACCCATCCTTTACAAAGTTAGCCCCTCAGAAAGGAAAGCCCACAAATCTCTGCTCCATCTCTTTTACATTTGCAGTAAAATACGAAAGGCAAAGGCACAACAGAAATTGCAAAAAAACTCAACAACCTGCAACTTTTGACTTTATGTGCTGTAAACTTCCACTATTTCCTTTCTACTTCAGTGATTTAGTTTTGCTTGTAAAGGCTCTCCATTGCTTCCAAGACCAAATACAGAATGAAAAAACCCACATCAGAATATGGCATAGAAACTGCAGCATGTCCATCTGGCTGCCTTGCATCGGTTCATTAAAGGGATGCTGCTGTGTGGTCAGCAATCACTTCAAAAGCTGGCAGGATGCACGCAAATACTTTGAACCAACCCGAATTTGCACAACCGAGGGTAGCTGGTATAAAACACTAGATCAATGAAAGCAATGCAGGACTGGACTTCAGGCACAGTGGAGTCATGACTTCACCATGGAAATAGCCTAGAGCCAAGCTGATGATGTTCTTCAAAGTGCTGTGCCCAGAGGATGCATTACTCCCCCGAAGGAAACACCAATTTGGAAACTCACACAGCCTGAAGAAGAGCAAAGCAATTCCAGAAACTCAGTTTAAACAAGCTAAAATCTGTCCTGTGTATTGTGCCAATTTCTACTTATACGTTCCTGCTTTCCACAAAGGCAAATAAGAGCAAAATCTGTCCCCAGAACTGCCAACAGTTCCTTAAATACTAATTTAGGTTTTTAAAATATCCAAGTACAAATAAAAGCACAACTCAGATTCAAAAAACAACCAGAAATGGCTTTAATATGTCTGCTCTCTCTTTTTGAAATCTCCACCAAGGAAAACACAGGTCCTCCATATGGCCAATGGTCCACCACTAGAGCAATAACTCAAGTTTTACCAGGGCTGCTGCTGGGTCTTGCACTTAGCGGTGCACTCTTGCACAGCTTGTGGCCTGGAGCAGGGTGTCCTTGATCCAGAAGCTGCTCAGACACTAACAGAGTCTCCCTGGGATGTAGTACCTGGCTTCAGGAGAAGTTTGGCAATTTGGGTTTTTGCCACATCATGGAGCAGGCTTTTTTGAGTTTTTACAGGATGAGTTTTTACATAGCCGAAATATTCAGTGACATATTTTCAGAGTAGGAGACACCAAATGGAAAAGCCAATGACTGGCAGGTTGGGGCAATGTAGACGGTGTGATCAGCACCTATGTCTGCCAACTTGAATTAATGGTGCCGTGTCGGTTTGGCAATGCTGTCTGCTGCAGTGAGAGTAAGTCATGTCAGCTGTGGTTAGATGTCAGACCATAGAATTCCTACGGCATGGCATAAACCATTTAATATTGACTATTGTACAGTAATTTGCCACAAGGATAGAACAGGAACATACACCTCGAGCATCATTAAGCATGCCCTCTGAGCACCTGCTAGCACGTGTGCTCTATGGAAGTTTAGGCGGGGTGTAAATAATCCAACCAGACAGAGGAAGGCTAAAGTGGTGTGACCATTTCGACTGGTGTAACTGATGGCATCTCAACCCGGCTCAGACAGAGTTGTTCGATCACTCGTTTGTTGAAAGTAATCTTACTGCTGGAGACCTAGTCAATCCCACTATTTGTTTTACAGCAGGTATATAATTTTTGTGTTCCACGTGTGGCACGCAGAAGCCAACAAAGAGCTTAGCAGCACAGTAAAATATTTTTGTTAGCCAAAATATATACAGTGCCATTCACTGAAAAAAATGTTTAAATTTCTAACAGAAATTTGATGGGCAAGACTTGTTTTTTCATAGGTGACTGCTTTAAGGGAAAAGTTTGTTTTATAGACTTCTAATTTTTTTTTAATTACATACAGGTCTTACTTTTAGCACTTTGTATCAGCAGTTATTTCAATTAAGCTTCCCAAAAAAACTCATTTCAGAATTTTAATTTGATTCAATTCTTTCACTGAATCACTGACAGCTCATGCTTTTAAAAAATTTATGAGCACCCCTTTGAGATTTGTACACTAGACACAAGCTGTGCAGCTACCTTAGGATTGTTCAGTCTTAACAGAAATACTTACAAAAAATCATTAGTTTATTACAGGAACTAAAATTTCCAGGAATTTTATTATACAGAATAGTAACCTCCATGGCAATTAACCAGCAATTAATTACTTTAAAATATATTCACTTGATCACTTGAGAATGGGAAGACTACTTATTTTGAATTTTAAACAAAGAAGGATGCTTTGAAATAGTGCAAGGCAGTTTCAGCAAAACCTTTCAAACAGCTCCTGTGGCACCAGGCCCAGTTCCTCAGTACTGGTGTTAATGGGCATGTGGCCGTTGCTTTTACTCAAGGTAAAAATCAGTCTTAGCCTTTTCATTGCAGTGATGTTCAGGAACGTCAGTGTTGGGTAACACACGCCACGTGCAGTGTGCCATACAGATAAAATATAACCCCTGCACCACTGATTTTGCAATCTAAATTATGAGATTTATGTTTGTAGACACACTTTCATAGATGGAATTAACCTTTTATGTCTTATTTTGTCTCAGTGGTTTTGCACATGTTATTATTGTTTATGAATGAAAAAGCATTGAATTTACATTAAGATAAATTTTAACAGACCATTTGAAAGCTCTGAAAAGTGTGCATGATATAAAACAAATATGTCATATATCTC
>NW_010103694.1:0-54453 GCF_000699245.1 Pterocles gutturalis | reverse complement strand
TACTTATTTTGCATTTAATTTTCTTCAGTGAATCAAATGGGGCCAGCATACTTAATCTCTGGGGGTAAGCAAATGTCCTTTCTATCAAGTAAAATACATGCTTTAGGTGAACTTGCTCCTCCATAGCCAAATGAAACCACACGGAAAGTCAAGTTACCAAATAATTCTTGTGGATATGATCATCTTCCTTTCATATTTTCTATCTATTTCTGTTATATCTCAAAGTAACTTCAGAAATATACTCTGGATTTTTCAAATGGTGAGTTAGATACTGATATTTCTATTTAGATTATGACCTTTATATGTATTTTATTAACTCCATGCATTTCAACTTCTGTGCCCTAACCTTGTATCACTTTGTTAAATAATGTAAAAAAGGATTTTCTGAAGGGTTTAAAAAAAGTATTTGAGGGAAACAGGAAAACGGGGAAGACAGTCTACCACATGTGCATATTGCCTTTTTATGCCAAGTTTTCCCTCCATAGTTTACTATGATCAAAATACTATAACCACAGTAGCATCTTCCAGATTGCAGAGAGAACTCATTACTCCAATGTATTTGCAGTATCACGTTGTAAAGACTTATAAAATATCTGCATTTATGTTGGAAATTAGAAAATTGCTGTTGAAAACTAGGGAGAAAAAAATGAGATGGAAGTAATTTTACCTATGCAAAAGTAAGCTTAAAGTATAAAACAGATACATTTACTCCTCTATTTATAAATGCAGACATAAGTCTCAGGGTTTTTTTGTGCATAATATAAGGCATGCTTAAAACTTGGCCATGAAATTACAACGTTTTCCTGCCTTTCTGTAAGGCAGTGAGGGGAATAAAGACATTTTGTCTTTAGGAGCTAGGAAAGGGCTTTATACATTAATGGCTTTTCACTACCTGGTCTGAGCAAAGAGGTTAAAGCAACTCTGCTCTCTTAAGTCTAAATGCATTCTCACTACAGCGTGTTTGCCATACCCTTCACTTCTCTTAGCTTCCCTGGTAAAAGCTCTCCCTTTCCCTCATTACTTCAGAATACGTGACCCTATTTTATTCGTTTCCCAGCCAAGTTGGCTTTTGGCAGGGGCTGCCTAACCATTCTCGTGATATTCTCAGACTGCACTCCTGTTTGAAGTCAAGGGAAGCTTTCAGCCATAAAGACCGGGCTTATGAAGTTTTCATCAGCCAACATAAATCCAATGATGATGCTTGTACTTGCCACATTTTCAGACCTTTCTGAAAGTGAATTTGAATTTCTCTAGCTTTTTTTTTTTTTTAAGGTATCCAAATATTCAAAGATGCCACAACAGTCAAACTGCAGCTCTGCATTTTGGATGTTTTAAACTAAACTCAGTTTATGACTGATATCCAAACTTCTGACCCTTGCTTGTGGTCTGCCCTCCACCTCCTCTCCCTTCACATCCCACTCCTTGGTCTGCTGAGCATCGCCAGCACTTGTGCACACTTCACATCTTTTTGAAGACCCACCGATGTGAATACCAGCACATGCGCCACTGTACAATAGCACAATTCCTGTCTTGATATTACATTTTTTTAAAGTTACTATTATGCTTTGAATTCAATGGTACAACTCTGATGGCAATAACAACCACCAGCCAGTGCAAAGGGAATATTTGGTGACAGAAATCAAAAGTGCACTTCTTGCAAATGCAACACATGGAAAAATAAAACCCAGCATCTCTCCATCCCCTTTTTCCCCTCCCCTCCAGTACAGCAGGCTTCATTTCGGCTGTGGTGTAAATCCCTGCGGAAGGAGCAGAAGGGTTTTCACTGACCTCTGGAGCTGGTGCATCCTCAGGCTCTGCCAGGCGAGCAGAGGGAGCTGTAAATTCTCTCTTCAGGCCCCTTGGCAGAACTAATCTATTTTAATCTGCTCTCTTTATGGCATCTCTTTGGTCTGACAAAACTCCGATTTATTGACTGTCAGGAAAGACCACAAGGCCTATATCTTTCTTCAGCAGTCCACTTTCTTCAGCAGTGTTGAGTGGCGAGGGAGAGAGTTTAAAGGAAGCATTTCACTCACTTCAGGGCAATAGAACTTCATAGTGTCACATCAACAGTTACTGTTGCTCTAAAGAGAGAAAAAAAATAAATGTATTTGAGAAATTAATGAAAAATTAGGACTCTGTTTCTTTCAAGTGATATTCATCTTAATATAAGAAAACAAGAGCACAGCACGGCAGAGAAGAGCTGGAAATACACCATTTCCATAGAGAGGTCATCAGGTGTCTGTCCACTAGCACCAGTGACCCCACGGCAGATCTGAGGACAGCACCCCCTTACCTGTATTGCTTCATTTGCTATAGAACTTCTTGGAATGATTCCTGTGTGACCTAGGTTTAACATCCTCCCCTATTTTCAGGGTGAGAAAAAAGAGACATCATCTGAGGGCTTTGTGACAGTTTAACTGGTTAGTCCCATGGCTCTGACTTTATTGATTCCCTCCCCAGAGTGATCTCTTGGGAAGAAGCATGTACATTTTGTGAAGCAGTTGGATTTAGAGATCGAAAAGGGAGACTTGAGAATTTATAGCATAAAAATAATTACCTCCAGTTCTGAAAATCTATTTCTTTTTTTACCCAATCTGGCAAGATTACAACAAATTAGTTAGTCAAGCAAAAAAATTTTTATATAAGATTAGTTCTTAAATGTCTTTAATAAGATATTAATTGGTATAATATTGTGAAGGGCAATAGTTAAATATTAACTGTTTTGGTACAAACATAACAGCAGCTATCCTGACTCAAAACTAAGTTGCAACTAGACCAAGTGATTCATCCAAGGTCACACGGATAGTCTGCAGCAGGAGCACAAACTGAGCACCAATATTTTGCATACCAATTCCATGCTTTATCCACCAGCTCACCCTTCCTCTCCTAATTCCCTGAACCTATTCTATCAGAGTCATCACAGGACAGGAGTTGGAATTTAAATGCAGTTACATACCACATTTACCATCTCACCCCAAAGGATTTAGTGGAATTAATCTGAGTAAAGTTATTCACATGCATATGAGTATTTGCAGGACTGGTCCCTGACTGAGAAATATTTCAAAATACATACTCTGCTGGGGGAAAAGCATTGGGACTGCTCTTTTCTGCTGTGTGTATATGTTGCATCCATAAATTGTAAACATAAGGTAAAACTACTTCAAAGCCTCAACGGAGGCTGGAGTCGAAAACGATCTGTTTTGGTCTGCTGGTTTGAAAATGGTTTTCTTGATGAAACTCATGAGTCCACTGGAGACTGAGACACAGATGGATGAGCCGAGCATATGATAAACCTGCTGCATGAGGTTGTAGTTAATTGCCCATCATCTTTTTTGTCTCACCATAAAAAATTTCACGCCCACCTTGCACAGTAAAGGTAACCCGAGTGTCATAAACCATTTGTCTCCTGTGCTTTCTTTGCTGCATTCGCCGATCGGTCTTGTTGTTAGAGCGCTGCTGAGACAAGACAAATTGGCTCAGCCTTTTTACAGATGAAGCACACTGCACCTTTTATCAAATGATCTCCATTCTCTAATGCAAAGAAACACCTTCCAGAGTCATTTGCATACTAATATCTTTATTTCTAAAACTATAAGCAGGCTGTAACTCACAGAGCCATTAGTCAGAATAGAGCCATTTCATTTGCATGAGCAAAGTGTGGAGAGTGCCATGCCCCCTCACCACAACATGGGGGGTACCCTGTGCTCAGGAGGGGGGGCTGAGGGGTCCAATATGGGAAATATTAAATGGGTGGGGAGTCCAGAAGAGAAGCATCACTGTCCTGCCCCTGCCTTCACAGCTCCTGCTGTTAAGCTGCAGGATAAGAGGACTTGAAAACAGGAGCTGATACCACAGATACAATCAGTGCTTCTCAAAGGTGCTTATTGCTAGCTACATTTCTCTCTCTCTTCTTTTTTATTATGACTTGGGGACAAAATATTGCAGAAACAGGTCATTCTGGAGCAGTACAGCAGTCCTACTCTGAGCAGTAAGAAAGACAAAAGACTGCCTAACAACTGCACTTCTAAACCTGCTTTCAAAAAACCTACCTTTAGCTTGGATGCCACAACACAGAAAGGCTGTCCCTCCCCATGACATCTCAAAGGCAAATGATGCCAGTCTGCTGGGGCATCAGGTCTCCTCCCACCTTTCAACATCTCTGCTCATCTGAGCAGAATCTGGTGGGCACCATCCATTAAACAAAGAAAAAAGAAAAAAAAGTCTTCCTGAGTCACTTCAAAGAAAATGGAAACCTTTTCTTGATCCTACTGGTATTGCCTAACTGGCCATCTAGAAACAGCCGAAACATTTAGTGATGTCAGATTTCCCAGAAAACGTCTTTTTTTCAGCAATCAGATACTTTAAGTATGAAGGAGCAAAGTAAGTCTAATGGGCAGTTAAAGGAATTTGCCCCAGTTTTGCTGATGCGTTTTCCAGTTCATGGCCCCAATTTATGGAACTCAAATCTTTGGCAAATAGTTTTTCCCTGTTCCTTACGCTTTCTACAGCTCCCCTTCCAGTACCAGCAGAAAAGAGAGGAGATAACAGCACAGGGGTCACTGAAAAGCATCTTGAAACAAGGAGGACCCAGCTGAGCACCTAATTTTAGAGTTTGGTGAATATAAGCAGAAATGCTTCATAGAAGAGGAACAAATTTCCAACAGTTACCGTACAGCCTACCCTGAGACATTAACACCACCACTGCTAATTCAAGTGGGACCTATATTTATTAATCTAAGAGGGCGGCTATTTCAAGCACTTGAGAAGTGATGAAATGACTTAAAATGGTCATTACTGAAATAAGGTCTAGAATGGAAATAATATTGTTAACATTAGGAAATCTTGCTCTCTTGCAGGTTCCTGCGAAAGTGCGTTACAGATGACCGTTTTTCCCCATCAATGTAAGAAGAGCCATTACGCATTATGTATATTTCCTTCCAACTATTAAAACACTAAATGAATGGTGTTTTTTCCCATATCTTTCAAAAGGCTGCCACCATATGGGGGATTTGTTTTAATACAAGGCTCACTTTTGGTTTTTGCAAATAGATTTGACTGCAGCATCAGCTCAGTCTCTGAAAGGAGACTGCACTCCAGGTCAGCCAAGGAGCAGAGGTACCACATGAAGAGTAACAACACAGAAATAATTGCATACCGTGAAGGGCTTAGGGCTGTAATTACCTTCCTCTCTAAAAATCTAAACTTACTGCAAAACATGTATTTTATCTATTTGTGTTATAAACAGCTCTGTGTGTTTTGAACTGTATAGTTTAAATTCTACTGCACTATGGCTGAAACTACCAACTTTCCCTCTACATAGTTTAAAAGATTGTTGTCATCAACTTAGATTTTTCTCATCTTGCCACCTTAAAAACTTAAACATCCATAATACTTGCCTACATCTTTTCATGGAGAAGATGTTTTTTTTCTCATGCATCTTTTTAAAAATGATGTTGCAATTAGCATGAATTATTTTTTGGGTATCCTTACAGAAGCCAGTAGTGTCCATGGCATCAGGAAGAGCAGTCTAGCCCACGCTCATCACATTGGTAGAAGGGAATTTGCAGCTCAACATCCCAGAGAGCAACACTGCTCTCCAGCGATTATGCCCTCCAGCAATGATGGTCTCCAGATGGAGCCGTGGCCTCCTGCCCACCTGCTGGTCCACCCCCGCTGGCTGAAGAGTCAATGGTGCTGCAATGATTCCAGGACTGGATGCTGCAGCTGGTATTGCCTAGTATGGAATCTGAAAGAGCTCACGTACACAAAGTAAAACTGGAATGACACTATATTTAGAGCAAGGCTGAGCACCCAGGTTCAGCACCCTCCCTGGTGTCCAGCAGAAACCAACTTGCTACTTCCAACTGGGATGTGGAAGTCCCACAGCCCTTCCTTTGCCCAGATATCTGCAGAGCATTGCTGAAGCCCAGAACTGGAGCTGTCCACCTGAAATTAGTTGTTTCCAGGCTTATTTGCCCTCCAGAGCGTACATCCCTATGTCTGTGCAGAACAAATACCAGTGTCTGGGGCTATGTGCATCCCTGTTGTTTGCAGAAATCTGCTTTGTGACAAGAATTGCCGAAGTGCATCAAACCAAAAGACCAAACAATCCAGTCTCTGGCAGTGTCTGGGCACTAATAAGTTTTCAAAGCAAGAATCCATAAAGTTTTTTGATGCAGATATCACCCTATATAGAGAGGAATTTATGAGGAAGCACGGCCTTTGAGAATCAAATTTCCACTTCTTTACTGTTGTCCCACATTTTCAGATAATGATTAGGAAAACAGAGTTTGAATCAGGAACATGTAGAGCTGTAGGAACTGGCTTCATAGGCGAGAAAATAAAATAGACTCGCATCATCCCTGGGTCAATCACAGAGCTGCTTGGGATACAGAGCAAGCACAGCATCACCAGAATAAAAATGATGACTTTCTCTGAAAGGTGAATTTCTTGTGCCATAAACATATGAATGGGAAAGTATTTTTCCTAGCTCTTTTTTTTTCCCAGAATGCTCTTGGAAATAAGGTATTTTTGACCCTACTACGGATCCCTCTAGCTTAAATACTTTAAATACATACAGGACCAGATGTTTATCTGATTGTATAAATATCCTGTACACTTCAACGGATTTATATTGATCCATGCTGTTGAAAATCTGGCTTATAGATTTTAAGTTAGTCTTCCTCTGGCCCAGGGGGTGCTTTAACTTCTTTTATCCTAATAAGCCTTTTAGAAGGGCTTGACTCCTATACCCAGCAGCCCCTTCTCCACATAAAAAGATGAACACTGCCTTCAGCAAAAGCTTTAGTTCTGACACTTAGTTAGTGATTGATCCATAAGCACCTTATATAACAGAATAAAAAAAAATACATCTATCTAATTAATCAATGAATCGATGGCAACGAAATAATTAGACAAGCACAAGACCCCACTCTGCCTTGGGTATCTTCTGCCTTGCTGTAGGTCTGTCACATAAACCTGTATGTTTCTGTTTGAAACAGGAGAGCTCTCAGTCAGCACGTAAACAACCACCTGCTTGGTCTTTTCAGACATCGGGTGGGGGTGTCACTGCATAGCTCTGAGGCTGGCACTTTTATTTCTACAGTGCCACAGGATTTTACTGACACTGATATTCGAATCTGAGATTTTATTTACCTCATAAATTCAAGGAATCTCCTTTATTAGCCGATATGGAGTTGTGAGGACTCCTGCCCTAGAACAGCAGAAGTCAACAAAAGTAATAAATTAAATGTACTCAGCCCATTTTTCCTTGGTCTGGCTTGAAACCCTGACACCATTGAAATGCATTGCTAATGCCCTCCACTACAGCCAGCAGGGACAAAAAAAAAGGAGAAGAAAACAAGTAAAAGAGGTATTATTTGACCACAATAAACTACCTAGAGTGTGCACAGCTCCATCCTGAGTTCCAGCAGCTTGAAAACAGAACTACTAAATATTTTGGCTGCAAAATATTGTGGCGGATGTTGCCTCACACACATGAATGAGGATTTCACCTGGCCAGAGACCATACTTCTTGACACCAAGCAAACTGGAAAGATAAAGAGCAAAAGAAAAAGTTATTACACTTAAAATGTTATCATTAGCAACAACAGGTTTAGAAAAATGGAGTAAGCAATTGCTTGTGTTCCCCTTACACAGCCTCAGGAACTGGCAAAACATTCTGTACGTTGTTGATTGCTGCAAAGCAACTGGAGCTTAAACGAGGTTTTATCTTTAGTAAGTGTTTATTTCACTCCCCATAAAGTAAAATGCACCGGTTTAGAAATAATGTATTCACAGCCCTGAGTATTATGGTGAACCCATTATTTTTATCGCTTGTTGCGTAAAGAATATTTCATATTTAGGTAACAGTGGTGTTACAAAATAAACAAATAGGTAGGATGCTGCATAAAAAACCTGGGTGCGAAATACACATACAATTACATGCCTAAGCAACATAGAAATACATTGTAACTGCTTACAGAAGTTTTATAACTGTGAGAATAACCACTTACTTGCATGTGCAATTATTCCAATTGCATACGCAATTATATCAATTGTCCAATCACATCAACTGTTTTTCCAATGAGCTAAACGAAAAAAAAATTATACATTTCTCTGCTGTAATAAAAATGCAATTTGCATACACAGGAAAAAAAAGATTTCTGTTTTCTGGGATATGAAATTAGACTACCTTAGGGTATTGTGCTTTTCTGTTATTGAATGAAGTACAAGAATTTCTGTGGTATTAAAAGAGGCTGGAGCTGGTTTACAGCTTGGGACTTCACAGTAATATGTTCTCTTGGGCTGCTGTAAATACTGTACAGTATTTAATTGTCATCAGATAAATTATTTTATATCTACAATTAAGAAGATACAGTTTTGAAGCATCAGATTTTTTAAAGCATTTTTTCTCTGTAATGACTTAGATCATTAGGAATTCATTTTTCAGAAATGTGCAAATAAATGAAGAATTATAAATTCCAATCTAGAATGATATTTCCAGAACTACTTAACATCTGCTGTTTCTAATATCTCAACAGGTGGTAGGAAATCCCTTAATCTACTCATCATCAATATAGACTTGTGAAATGATAGCATCTTAAAGTGCAGCAATAATCAGAAAAATATAACCACGGTACCCTGGATTTTTTCAGTGCACGTACCATTTCCAAGATTTTCAGATCTTATTCCCTCAGTTTACAAATATAAAGTTTTGCCTATTTGCTTCACTGCTACCACAAAAAGACTGTGTGCTTTCCCTGCACAGCATAACCAGAAATGGAAATTTGGCCATCCGGGGAGAAGTACTGTGGTGAATTATTCACAAGCCCCTCATCAGATTTGCTCTCTCCATCCTCGTGCTCAGGTTGTGCCTGACCCAGCCCAGTCCCTGGCTCAGTCCCCACAGTCCTGCACAGGTCAAAGGGTGCAGGCATGCTGCAGTGACATCCTGGCCCCCATAAATCACTGTGTTTTGGGCTAAAACCAAAGGCAATTTGTGCTGAGAGACAGGATGCTGCCCAAGCGGATGGAAGCCAGTGTGTTCAGAGGCAGCAAAGACACTTACACAAGCAACTGGATATGGCCATCCACAAAGGGTTTCCAGCAGAGGATGCTGAAATTTCTGTCTGGGTCATGCTCCCATGTCTACTGCACTAGAGAGATTATATTCCATCTCCAACCCAACATTACATTCTAAATATTTAAATATAAAATTAACTTTATCTGCTTTGATAGATGAATATTTAACCTGGATGCACCAGAGTCTGCTCTCTCTTGAGCTAAACAGCAACAAAACAAACCAGCACCCACTTTGCCATTCCCTTCCTCAGAAGCAGATGGAGAAAAAATACTGGACAAGGTAAGAGCTGGGTGTAGGTGTGATCTATAGGTCAGATAAATTCCAATTCCTGTTGGGGTACACTGTCCTAACAAGAAAAGACAGGTTCTCTGTGTCATTTATACCTCTGTCTAAGGAAGAAAGGTAGTTTAACAGGGTCAACAGACACTTCCCAGGCTTTTGCACTTTTTAGAGGAATAAGCAACATTAAATATAATAGCATTAAACTACTGGATCTATTTTTGCTTCAAAAGCTGACTCCTGCAAAAAGTAGAAAAGCTTATGTATTTTTCACTTAAAGCTCAAAATTAAACACAGACAAATATATCTGTCATTTAAGAATGAAAACTGAAAACATTTAACCCATGTTAACTGTTCATTTGCAACTTCTTTAAAAGTGCCTCAGTCCCTGGGTCGGGGATCTCCCTTTCTTGAACAGCCTGCCCCTGGCATGTCTTACCTTCAATGTAATATTACCTTTAATATTTTTTAGTTTCAGATGTACTTTTCTACAAATCTTCCAAATCTGGCCATCATATAACAGCCTGCACTGAAATTAAATGTAAGGCAACAGAGTAGATACCCGTTCAAAAACATTCCCCTCTATCCTCACCCAGCAGATATGTACACAGGAGCTCTGCTCTATTTATCCAAACCATAAATTAGACCTTGGGAGAAAGTTTTCTGCCAGACAATTTTTTTTTCTCTTTTTAAAATCACTTTCCTTTCATTATGAAGTAATTAAAAGTGATCTGATGGAGCAGCTACAGCTTACTGTCAGGACAACCAGAACTCTTGATGGCCACACATTTCAGCTGGGTTATGGCTGGGGGGGTTTATGAGGACTTTAAGGTCATTTTTGCCCTGCAGCAGTAGTAGAGAGGTTTCAAAAGAGCAGCTTACTGATGCTGAGTCTTCTTGTCCCCTCTTCAGACAGCGAGGATGGTGCTTCACCTACCAGCGCTGGCTGCCGCGGCGTGCGCAGGCTCTGGGCGAAGATGTTCAGTACTTCACCTTAGGAATGGAAAAGAAATCAACATGAGAGAGTTAATGTCAATGCATCTTCTTACTTGGTCCATCAAAGGTCCTACGGAGTAAAAATCACCTCATATACAACAAAGTGGGTTTGAGGGTTTTGTTGGGGTTTTTTTCTTTCTTTCATCTACCATTAAAAGGTAGGGTTGGATGAATTTTTGGAAACAATCCTTTTCCTTTGTGATAATTGTTATTCTTGTCCTCATTTCATTTTTATGTGTAAATATGTGTGCAATTGTATATAGGACTGAGACTGTAAACATTAACTAAAAACTTTATAAATAAATGCCTTAACAAAAGAAACAAATGCAGAAGCAAAATGCTTTAACCTGTATTTGCTGATTCTTGAGATGAATGCTTGTCGGTGAGAGTTTGCTGTTAATTTCATTGTGGGCAATGGGGTGCCTCTTAATGTGTCTGCTTGCCAACTGTGCTTATTGCAGAGTTACTCACAGGCAGTTCAGGATATATATTGACTTACCTGTGAAAAAAATTTTGCATGAAGAGATGAAGAGAATTGAGATCTCTGAGAGTTTTGGGATATTAAATGTCCAACTGCACATCAGTTTTACAGTCAAACATTCATGCAGACAAGGCTGGTGGAATTATTGAATGTTTGCTTGGAAGCAGCCTGTGATGTGGGACAGCTGAACACACAGGGTAAGCTTATCCAAGTGCCCACAACCAATAGTTATAAATACCTGAAATGAAATAAGAACTTAATGCATTATATTATTTTCATTTATTTTAATTTGCACAACTTTCCTCTCCTCTTTTCTTTAAAGTCACCAGCTGCTATCATCCAAGCTTATTTGAGTCCCACACCAAGTCTGTGTTTGAACCACTCAAACAGGTCGGCTAGTTGTGTTTTAACTGGATCCCTGGTGTCATGATATTTCAAAGACAGAAGCTCTAGAAACCCTTTACAGTTCTGGAACAAGAATAAGGTTCTTTTTATTTTAATTTAAAATTCACTTTATGGGCAGAAATATAGAAGGGGGTATTTGATTAAATAACAGGGCTTCTCTAGACTTGAAATGTTTTGCTTTGAGCAAACTAACTGGATAAGGTTATTAGTGAAACCTCTTCAAACAGAGCATTTGGGCTTTCCACCATCCACAGAGCAGTTATAGGTATGTAACTCTGTGGTTTCAAACAGCACAACTCTTTGATATCCAACCCACACTCTTATTTTTAAAGCTTCTCTCCTAGAAGAACTATCAGTATTTTTACCCCTTTAAAAGTCCTAATCTTCAAGGCTCTGATTCAAAGGATACACTTAAAGATGTGATGAAATATATTCTTAACCAAAAATACGCGTATTAGTTCCAAAGACCCTGACTTCAGGCTGAGGAAAGGTGCTTACCCAAGGGCTAATCCTCCTCTTGTAGTTCTCCCACTGTGGAGATGGATGGAGAGAGTCTGAGCAAAAAACAGAGTTTTTTTTTTTGGCAGAAAACACAAGTGAGTTCAAATCAGCTATGCTGAATTTGACAAATCTCTCTGCTCTACTTTCTTTGTAGTGGGGTTTCACTTTGTGCCACCTAAACCTGATTCTCTCTACAAGCTTCCCATGTCACCAACAACGTTGCCAATTAGGACAGATTTCTGTATTGTTATTTTTTCATTAACTTACATGTAAAATATCCCAGTTCTGGTTACTCTGGAATATCTAGAGCAAACCCATCTTCCAGGCACCTGCACATCTTGGTTTTCAGTTATAGTCTTTCTTCTTGGTACAGAGAAAAAAAAAGTCAGAAAAATCAAAGTTGCACCTGACACAGTTCCTGCCCCATTTGTTTCCTTTCTCACAGAGTTAGTGCTAGAGGAGGTGAGCACACTATTATATTTATCCACAAAAATAACCAAAACAAAACAAAAAAAACCCAAAAAACCCCCCAAAAAACCCTAAACCAAAACAAATAACCCACGACAAAAACAAACCCCAAACCCAACCAGAAAAGCTGTGATGTGCACAGCACAGCTAATTTGAGAAGTGAGCAAGCAGAGCATGGACAGCTATTGCCCATTCCTGCTCCTTAATCCCTTAAAGGCCTGATAGATGCCACCAGCGGCACAGTGCCTCGAGAGCAATGGAGTCTAAGGAGATGCTGCCCATAGCTGTAGTTTTTCATAAACCTCCATGTCCCCATGACAACTCTCATGCCTTCTTGCAGTCCAATACAGTTTTGAGGGCGGTCCTTTCCCCTTCTCCTCTTGAGCAGGTGCAGCTGAGCTGCTGACGGAGGTGCAGGAAATCACTATTAGAAACTAAAAAGGAGCCTGAAATCCTCAGTCTGCAAAAATTCAGAACCAAATGCTTGGAGGCTGGGAGATCACACTGGAAAACACTTGTTCCTTGCTCAAAACGTTTCTTCCCAGGATGAGGGGTCCTTTCCCCCACCCCATGCAAATTATCTCCCCTTTGATACTTCTTTAAAAGAATATGAGATTTTGGAAACTTTCTTGTATCATCTCTACACCCGTTTTTACATTTCACTGTTCATCACACAACAAAACAAACCAGAAGTCAGTTGCATATTCAAGTTTAAATGGATTCTGCTGTGTTTGTGACTTCCTTTTCCATATATTTCTACTCCCTATAGATAGGGGTGAAAAAGCTCGAGGCCTTTCAGATATTTTCAGAGTAAAATGCCCTTTGGTAAAAGTGCAAATTCCAGATCTCGCACGTTAAGACAGACAGTACATGTACACACACGCACATAAATACAGTTGACAGTTGACATATGTAATTTCACACATTTTCCATGCTTTTGAGTAAAATCATTCACGAGATGTCTTTCTAACTTTTTATCTGTAGAGCTGCAGAGCATCACTCTGGAATAGGTAGTTATAAAACCCTACTAAGCTAAGTTCTTTGTTTTCTTTCAATTTTATTTCATGATGAAAGATTACATTGATGCCCACATTGTTAATAATTTCTCTGCGTTTCCTTTTCTAGCCCAAGGTCAATCTGATATACAATACTTCACAGAAAATGCAAATATGACAAAGGAGCACTGGGCTTTTTTTCCTTTATACCCTTTGCATTAAAAATGAAAATGTGTTCTTTTTTCTCTTGCAAAATTTCTTTTGGAGGGAGAGAGAAAGAAACACCACATATAAGTTAAATGTTTTCAGTAACTTAAGGAAAGCTAACCAAAGAAACCGAAGAAAACAGGTAGCTGTTGCTCAGAAATAACCTGGAAAATCAAGAGTTCTATATTAAATGTAGAAAGTTGTACAGCACTGAAGAAAAGCTTGGAACTAAACACAGAACAGGTGGATCATTTATGACTACATGAACCAAGCTCTTTGAGGACGAAACTTATTTCTGACTCAGTTTCAGCAGCACTAAATGTTACTTCATTTTGTTATTTGTAAAAAGAAATGAGGTTAAAATGCTATGCATTAAGAAATTATGTTGACCATTTCCTTTTCTTGTCCTCTGCCTTCTGAGCTCTTATTGAAAAAACAGATTTCCGTTAATAAAACCAATTTATTTCACTCTGCCTCTTGAGCAAGAGAAAAGCTTTGTGAACCTCCCAGCTGTGGTTTTGAGATACTGCTGCTTCCTAGTTCTCCTCCTTATTTCTTGGCAACTTCTCCCCTATTAACTTGCACATTTTCATAACTTTTTAAGGTCAAAGTATCTCAGCATTAAATGGATGCAGTGCTGAATGGGTGCTTTGCAGAGGTTTAGAGAGTAAAGTTGCAAATAGTAAACCCCAGTCATATTTTCTTTTCAGTACATGATAATTTTTTAACCTCAGAACTACTCCAGGCAGTCATTGAGTTAAAGAAATTGAGCTAAGTGCTGAAATTGATTGTCAAAAATAAAGATCATCAGGAAAAACTGAAGAGGCATCCATCTGAGTCTCAGGGGTCCATCAAATGGGAGGAAAAAACCCTCCCAGCTCTCACACTTCTGAGGCTGTTCCCTTTGCTTGCGCACGGCAAGTGCTGTTGTAACGATCCCAGCCACGGCTCCGTCACAGATATCTCGCTGCCGGGGAAGCGTGCTCGCACATATGCGTGTATGAACAGGAAAGGAGGCAGCGGGAGGGAGGGAAGAAGTGAGAAGTTTCTCATTATTTCTGATTATTTCTTCTGGGCAGAGCAGTGGCAACAGAACAACAGCCAATTATTTGGTGCAGAGTCCAAATATTTTTTTTTTATAAAATAGAAAAATAATTCTTATTTTTTGGCTTACAACAAGAACTATTGCCAACAACAACAAAAAAGACACACTGTGTCAGCCAAGTCCACAACAATAATTTGCAATACAAAGCAAAGAGACACAGGATGAAGTTTGCCCTGATGGAAACCTGCATCCCACCCACTGGCCCAAATGAAAATTTTCTCATGCCTGTTGCCCAGCACTCATGTGTTTTATATCAGCACAGAACACCGAGCACACACAGTGTGAGGCAAAGTCCTATAAAACTAATTTTCCATCTGCAGCTGGAGAGCAAACGAAAAATAAAACCACCACACCTGAAGTCATGTACAGCCCAAGGCATGTCTAACAAATACTATGATAAATTTATTTTATGATCAAAAACTACTAGGACTGAATTGGTATCATAAATTCCAGGTCCTCTGAACCTTCTAAAGTGCGTATCCTGAAGAACAGTAATGGAAAGTCTGTTAAATTCTTCAATTCTTTAAAAATAAAGCTCTCAGGAAAAAAACCTGAAAAGTGAGGTCAGTACTTTGATAAGCCAAAAACTTAATCATATCTTCACAGAAAAAAAAAATACACTTCTAATTTCCATTAAAATTGGAAAACCCTTTCTTAAGCCACTTCATCTTTTAATAAAACACTGTGAAAAGAAAATTAAATCAGCCTGTTTGGAGGTCTAGTTTTCAGCCAGCCCACAAACTGCCCAGTGTATCCAAAATGAGTTGCAATGAGTTTCTAACGCTAGAACATACAAGCTAAGTCCATAAATAAATATGTTACCTGGCTCCGAAGTAAACTGATGACATTATTCATCCGGTGCAGAAATGAACTCAGTTTCACAGTCCTAATCAACAGCTGGCCTTCACCTAAGAAATGCCATCTTGAAATGCCAGAAAATTATTGCATTGCTGAAAACTAATGAAGAATATTTTCCTGACATACTGCACTGAAGCTTTTTCCACTTTTTTTCTTCACTGTCAGGTACCTGAGCAGAAGGTAGCAAATAAATTGAGCAACAGGTAAAACGTGGCTCAGCTGAACAAACGTGCTTGCCATTCACTTACACCTCTCACAGATACTGTATCTGAAGTTTGCAAAAGAACAGATGATGCTTCAGGGAAGCCATTAACAGTTTTGAGTATTATTTTTTAGTTCTAATAATACAAAACAGATCCAGAGAGAAATCAGTCCAGCACAGCCTCTTGAAGTCCATGTACACCCTGCCAGGCAGCACTAAGGGCCACTTTGGGGGGGCTTTAGAGCACTGTTTGAATCCCAAGTCCTGATGCAGCACGTGAATCCCCAGCAGCATGCTGAAGCACCGGCTCTCACAGAACAAGAGCTCAGCAAATGAACAAACATCTTGTTTACTTTGCAGATTTTCAAATTCAGTATCTCCCATTTTGAATCCAGCCACTCGCATTTGTAAAATAAGTGGGGTTATTAATGAGCTATTTCTGCAATAAGAATCCCCAAACCTGTGTTCACACAGACTAATGTTAACTACTTGGTCCTCTCCAGAAAATTGTATGAATTTTTCATTGGTATTGCTGAACTTTGGTGGGGCGGAAGAAAAAAAAATGCTTTGTGATTATTTTTCCTGGTGTTGAAAACATACACTGAGCTGTGTTCATTCAGCCAGGCCACCTTGTGATTTTCACTATCCAAATCATGATGATCATGATGGGTAGGACAATCTCTCCCATGAAACTTCTCGCAATCAACAGAGAAATCAGAAAACACTCAAAGTTGTTAATTTGCCTTTTTACGTAAGTGCGTTGCTGCTTTTTCCCCCCTTTAAATTAGCACTTTAGCTACCATAGTCAATGTGCTTAGGCAGCACCACTTCATTCATCTAAACATATAAAAACTCTCCGTGCTTCACTGTGATTTGCAATTTAACAATACATATGCAAATGAAATTAGTGCTGGCAAAAATAATTACGGTTGCTCATGAGAGGATTAATAACTAAAGTCTGCCCTGCTTATGTTGAGGTTTAATTTAATTCTGTTGCATGTATTAAGTGAAGAAACTAGTTCCACTTTCAGTATCGTGTTTAGCAGTTAATGTGTGCTCACATGAATGTATCTTATTTAGATGGAGAGAAAAGGGCTGCGTGTGGAGATACACCCACATGTCTTGTGAAGATACAAATAGTGACAATTAGTTGGTAGATGAATAGCATAATGCTTTTTTTCTGGATATGCAAAAAACCTGCCATTCATCATTTGAGAGTGATTAGGATTGACTTATTACTGTAAAGGTGTAATAACATTGTATAAACTGTCCCCTAAGGCTACTAGTATTTAATAAAAGAAAACCCACCATTCTACACAATGTTCACATGAACAAATCAAATTTGAGGACCGCTATAAGTATCTCCCTCAGTTACGGGCGCACTCAGCCTTGGCTGGGGTGAGCAGCAGCCCCTGAGCCATGCCGCTGCTGAAACCATCTCAGCCATAACGACAGAGGGGAAAGCTGGGCAGAAGGGTAACACCACAATTTATACAGAAATGCTTTGATTTGTTGACAATTACAGACTCATGGAATGGTTTGGGTTGGAGGGGACCTTAAAGATACCCCAGTTCCAGCCCCCTGCCATGGGCAGGGACACCTCCCACTAGCCCAGGTTGCCCAAAGCCTCATCCAGCCTGGCCTTGAACCCCTCCAGGGATGGGGCATCTACAGCTTCTCTGGGCAACCTGGGCCACTGCCTCACCACCCTCACAGGAAAAAACTTCCTCCTAATATCTAACCTAAATCTCCCCTCTTTCAGTTTAAAACCATTACTCCTTGTCCTATCCCTACACCCCCTGACAAAGAGTGCCAGCAGCTGGGAACCCAACGCAATAGGATATTTCCCTCGGGTCCCATGGGGAAACTTTCCCTTCAGAAGAGCCTGGTGTAGAAGAGCCCTCCCATTGCATCGCTCACAGGGTGTGTAACTCCTTCCTCCATCAGCAATGGAAAATTGGTCTAGACCCCAATCCCACCCCTCAATGCAGTGACATCAACAGTGGCACAAATCCCCACCAACACACTCCTGAACGTGTTCGTGAACCTGAAAAAAAAAAAAAAAAAAAACAACCAAACAAAGCACAAACAAACAAAAACCAAAACCATCATGACTATTTCAGGGCTATAAGCACCTTACAAGATCAAATTCCTTCTAAATTGTAACATAATTATCTGGCTGTTTACAAGACTTTTATGAGTTGGATTCGCTTTATTGAAGCTGGTGGGTACAACAGCTGTCTTTCATTTAGGATTAACATGGAAATCAATCAAGCCCCTTTACGGAGGTAGTAAGCTGAAACTATGAGTTCAAATGAAAACAACATACAGATTAAAACCACAAAATTTTATAAAGCCAGAGAATGCCTATCAGGGCTGGATGGTACCTGTTGGAGATGTGTGTCCGCATTAGTTTGAAACCTACAGTTTTGGTATTTAGTGCTTGTTCTGGAACTTAAATGAGGCAAAAGTAATGTTATCTGATTACCTTGTAAATATTGCTTTTAAAATCTACACTTTTAAATACTTAAAGCTTTCCAGTGTTTCACCAGAGGAGATCATACATTGCCACACCAGGGTCGCTTTCTGCTGACGATATTTACATGCATTCTTATGGCAAAACACTTCTTAGTGTTTAGGACACCTAAGTAAAGGCCACAAAAAGGGGTCCCAGAAACATCCTGAACAAATGTACCAAATACACACTGAGCATTTCAGAGTCGTTTCAAATCACTGACTTGGGCTTTTATTTACAGCCAGTGCCACGGCTGAAACGAAAAGAAAAAAATATCATCAATAATCTAGTAATAACTAAATTTACTAGTAAGTAAAGCAACCAACTGGATGCTAATTGACAAGAGAAATTTATACAGCCAGGTGCCATTGTAAAATTATTTTATTAAAACCACTGAAAAAATTATCAGGATCTCTAAACAGCTCTGATGTTAATCAGGTGGAATTTGTGATAATGTACTGTAAAGAGGCAGAAATCAGAACATTTTATTTGAAATGGAGGGAAAACCCTTTGGCAAACTTCACAAAATCATAGCCAACACGACAGTTGTCTAACAGAGTATCAAACTTGCACGTAGATTGTTATGAGTTACCCAAGGTTTCTACACTTACGGCTGCCAATAATTACTTGGGCATTGCTAAGAGGTTTTATGTCAGCTGGGGAGTTCCAGATTCCATTTGAATGTTACTCCACAGGAAAAGCAAGAGAAAAATCACCTCCCACAATGTTATAACTTCTAATTTTTCCCCATAGGTAGATTTAAAGTAATTGACAACTCACAGGACTGTAGTTTTACTATTCTACCAGTAGTACCTTGAATCACTGCAGAAAGATCCATTTTAAGAACTCTGAAAGCTGGGTGTCCTACAGAAACCCTCTATTTGCTGCTGTGGACAATGCTGCTAATTTGTTGTGTCCATGGGTAAAGTCACACAGAGATGTTCAGACATTTCTGTGTGAAGCAAAACCTTGCAAAATCTGCTAGATTTATAAGCATGGGAGTGGGTTTTTATTTAGTTCTTGTACAGTTGCTGCAGCTGATACTCAGATAGCTATGACTAGTTTCATGCCCCACATTCTGATGAGCAGTTGTTTATCTTAAGAATAAGACCTATTGAATTTAGACAAACCAGTATTTCATACTATCTCCCTTTCCTGCCTTTAACTTTTTTAAAACCAGATTAAATTCAATATTTCTCCTTCTACCTTTCTCATTTAAATACTTCTTGAAATGGCACTTCTCTTTCTTAATGACCAGAACTATGAGTTATACACTCTTAGCACCATAAGTTGTTCAGGATCAGTCTTTCATCCAAAAAAACCCTGTATAAACTATGATTTAACTACATACAACATAATAGCCTAAAGAGAAAAAAAAAGATTCACAATGCAATCCTAAATTAACTAGTTCAGCATTAAACAGTGTCATCTTCAGAAGTGCGATTAAACCTCCCTAAGATCATCAGTTAAGCAAAAATTGCATAAAATTCAGCTTGTGCAGAAGTACCACTTCTGCGTGACAATGTGTTATCTGCTTGGACTTTGAAGACAAAAATAATTTGTGTAAGGGACAAGCGCTTAAGCACACGGGTGGCGCAGATGCAAGCTCATTAAATTTTAAAAGTTATTTGAATCAGACACTAAAACTCCTGTCAGCAGTTAATTTGACTTGCTTATATATGGACATAGAAACTGTGAGACAGTCTTTAATTTTTATTTTTTCTATGCAGGCTGACTAATTGCTCTAAGGAGAGTAAATCCAGGATGATGGTAATTATCCATGCGCAAAATTAGGTTTTGTAGGAACCAGACTTGTGCTCTTTGCTTTCTAATTGGTGCATGGCACCAATCAGCATTTAATGTCACACATCTAGGCAAAAGCAAGCACACAAAAAGCCACAGTTTAGTGCTACAAAGAAGGAGTCTGGTTGTTATTCTTGTTTCTGCCCTTGCCCAGGCTCCAGGCAGGGGCGAGCATCCCCTTGTGCTGTGCAGGATGATAGCTTGGACCAGAAACAGGCTTCCTGCCACAGAGATTAAAATGGCATTAGGATCACTGGCAAGCCCCTGGATAATCTGTGCTGCCATCCTATCTCTGAGAGACATTTTTAAACCTGCATGGGGGTCAAGAGAGAAGCAAAGAAAACTGTTTCCACCTCCCCGTATCCATTTGTCTGTCCCACAGATTTCCTGCTAGTGACGGATAAAACTGATGGCACCGAGCGTGCTCATGTGGGAAAGTCATTTTCCCCTGGAATTACGGCTCCCTCCGATCCCCCATGAACTTGATCAAGAGCCGGTCCCAGCAGGACATCTGCAATCCCACTGGGATGCTCTTCCCCTCACTCCCCCTGTCCTTCCCTCCCAGGCGGCCACTCATGGCACCAGCAGGATGGCAGGATCTTCACACCAGTTCTTGCAGATTGTAAAACCAGCGGGTCTCATCCAGAGGCATCTGGCAGACAGCAACAGTTGTCTCATACTTTCCTCACTTTAAGTCTATGTCCTTCCTAAACTTAATACAAACCTTGCCACATCATGCTTGCCAGCAAGTTAATACCCTTTGGTATTAAAAAAAATAGAAAAGGGAAAAGGCCAATCAATAATGTTCCAATTCTTTTTTTTCACAGACAACACGTTCTGACAGTGCGAAAGGAGACCCCTTTCCTAGCTACTTTAGCTGGAGGTGTTCAATTTAATGTCATTATCGGTCATATAAAAGTGCTTCAGTTTTCACTGTTATTTATTAATGAGAATAAAATCATAGCTCACCCTTTGTCTTAGATTTACAGATCAATTAGTGAAAACTAACCTTGCATCATTTGTCAGCACTACCTAATGGCTTTTCTTTTTTTTCTCCTCACCATAAGAAAATATTTTCCCCGCTTTACTGGTTAAGGCTGGAACTTCAAGGAATAGTTTTCAGAACACCTCAAAATCATTTCAGCGCCACCCATCAGTACCTACAACATTTCAGAAAGGGTTAGACTGGCTTTATTTCATTTATTTATTCATTTGTTCACTGTCAAACAAATCCACCTCTACAAAAAAACCCTAAGTTTCTGCATTTACAGGGGCAAACCTAAATGTATTCCTGCAGTTTAACAAGTGGCTTTGCTCATGGCTAATATGCTCAAGACTTTCAAACAACACATCTGTACTTATCTCCTCTGGACAGATGGAAGGTGCTTACCCAGCTAGGAAAAAAATAAACAAAAACTCCCATTGCTGCCTGGGAAAGATGTTAATTGTAACATAACTTCCAAGTTATCACCAATGCTTGGAGAAAGACTTTTAAAAATCATGTGATCTTTTCATAACGAAAAGGCTGCCTTTTAGATTATCTGATACTACCTCCAGTGAAAATGCCCTGAATACAAAACATGCTCAAAATGGGCCCAATCCTGAATATACTCATTTACTAATTTCATTGGATAAATATGCTTGTTCAAGGTATTAGCATATGGAGTAACATCTACAGCATGTCACTGCCATTTGCTGTTATGCTACTACAGTTCTCATAGAGTGGGTATTTTAAAAAAATCAGATATGATTTAATGTTGCCATTTATTGCATTAAGATTACTTGCTTAAAACCTTTAAAAATTGATTTAAAGAAGATTTTAAAGTAAACTGTACTATAGATATAACTGAGGGCTGTTGCCAAGAAAAGCATTAGCGTCCGAGGATTATAGTATTTTTTAGCACCTTATTAAACTAGTCAGCATGGATATGAAAATTTTTAGGGACATCTTGCTACATAAATAATCAGACCATTACTTTCGGACATTGTACGCTATATAAAATGTTAATAAGCATTCTAAAATAGCTCTATATTATAGAAACATATTTTGTATTCCATAAAATATTTTGAACTAAATTATTCACCACATTTTTTATACTTTTTTCCTAAAGGCTCACATAATGCAAAAGGGACACAAAACGATCAAAATGAAAACCAAGATGGTTTAGACAAAGTTTCAAAGGAGCTGCAGTTGTATGTGGCATGGGAAAGTTCGCCAAGGACTGGGTAAGGGCCACATGGCCTTCTCCGGAGAGAGTAAATCCAGTCTTGCTGATCGTGGAGGATGTGGGGATAACTAAGCACAGAAAACTGTCTCCCCCTTCCCGAAACTCACCTCAGGTTTTACCAAGAGCAGGAACGAAGACCTAGACTATTATATTGTATTATCATTTGCAAGCTGATGGATTTAATACCAAAATTCAGAATTTTGTCTACATATAAAATAGTATAACAAGGCACAGTTGTTATTTCTCATCAGATTTCACTAAAAAGGATGAAATACTTCAGCAGAAGGAGGCTTATTTCTTGCCACAGATTACATAAATCAGACTGCCAGTGTTTCCTATTGGACCACAAAATAATAGAGAACAGACCACCACACAAAAGCCAAGCAAGCCAGTCATTGCTCCTTCCCTTGCACAGAGAGGAAAGCCAAGCCAGATGTCGAGTGCCTAAGCCAAGCCAACGTAGAAAGGAGCATCTTCAACAGTGCTCATGGCTTCTGAAAGCTCCTTCCTGGAAACCTGAAATTCTGACACTCCTTTCAGAAGCATTTCCCTGCTGGTGACTAATTATTCCAGACCACGTGCCTGCACAGAAAGGCCCCGAGGGGTCATTAAGGACATTAGCCAATCCTGCTTGAAAGAGCCAGAGCAGCAGAATAAAAGCCAATTCTGCAACCCACGAAGCCTCAGCCCTGACAGCAAACCACTGATAGCTGCTGGCTTGCAATGTCTGGAGGTGCAGGGCCACACAGAAGGTCAGGGGTAGCAGCTGGGGACAAGGGGAGAGACACTTTCTCCGTCACCACTGCTGAGGCCAGGAGAGGACATCACAACCGTGATCAGCTTTGGCATTATAAAGCAAATCAAAAGTATGATTCACAAGAGACAACATTTATCAGATAAGAGATACGAGACCTAAACAGGTTCAAAAATATGTGCTGTGATTATCAGAAGTAGCCAAAGAGCAAAACAATTCAAAGTTTGGCACATTTCTTGTTTGACTCAGCATATGAAAGTCATTCTACTTATCTGACTCTCCTGAGAAGGTAAATAAATCAGATCTAAAACCCCACAGTAAGAGTGTTTCCTCCCTATGATGCTATAATTTACGGGAACCTTTCAAGGTTGTGTATGTCATTGTGGTTTGATTTAAGATGAACCGTAACCTGTTGAAACCAATGAAAAATTCCGGATGAACTCAGCAACCTTTCGAATAACCCCTTCTCAACTGTTTGAAAACAAACTTTATTAATTCCAACACCGTATGGAACAACACCAAAAGAATATTTTACTCTTCAGAGGCTTTCTTATGGGATCAAAGAATATGCATTTTATCTTGGACAACTGACCAAACACACCCCACTTTGCTACAACCATGGAGTCGCTGTGCATCCGTTTATTACCAATGACACCCCATGAATACGATGTAGCTAATTCCAATAATCTTTTTTTATATACTGATCTACCTTAATAAGGGAAAGTGGGAACAACAAACAGGAAAGTTATACAGAATCACTAGAAAAGCAACCTGACATCATTTCCAACCCCCAGGCTTCACTTACTTCCCCGAAATGCAGCACTGTGTGCCAAGGAGCTTGTGAAAAGGTTCACTGTGGTCCAGTAAAGGGCTGTTTATCACTGGGTACTTAAATTTACTTCAGATCAGCAACTCTTCCTTCCTGCTACCATGTCTTTGGAGAAGGATGGTCCACTAAGGTATTTGCTCAGCTGTAAAATCATCATACAAAGAAATGTTTTGGAAAGGCACGAAACCCATGAATTATTTTTTTTACCCTTGAGAAATTACAACTAACACAGTCAACTCAAAGCCAATAAAGAAAGCCGATTTCTCCATTCCAATTGTCCCATTCTGTACCTGTAAAAGAATAAATATGTATCTTCATTAATGAATACGGTAAATACAGGAGGACCACAGGGACACGAGCTTTGCAAAAAGCAGTCTCAATTGTCTCTTGCTGTTAGCGGCTGAAATTAAGTTCGGGATTTAACAGGGGAAAAAAGCACCAGGACAAAGCCTAAATGTTGCTTCAAAGAAGGAAATATCCTTTAATTACTTTTGAGCACATCATCTATTTATTTATTTTGCAATAAACACTTGATGAAGACATAATCATTCATGTCTGATGTCAGTGGACCTAAGCAGTGAGTACTTAGAGCCCCACACTGCCTGGCTGGGTGCAAAAGGCGTTTAAAACCTGCTTCCACCAGCCAGGGAGGGCTACATGAAGCTGGCAGAATTTTTGTTATGTAAAAAGACAGCAAACTCTTCAGCTCTCACTTTCAGAAGACATGGAAGAAGTTTTGTAACTTCTTTAAAAAAAAAAAAATAAATCTTTTTCTGACATCTCCTTTGATGGTACTTGAAATCTCTCCATCAGCCCAAGGAAAGTGTCTTGCATGGATCTGGAAGTACACTCAGGAGACAGGGATTGACATTTCTTCTGTCATTATATATTCTCTGACTCATTGGTAGAAGCTGCTTGCTAGAGAAAGCAATAAAAGCCAAGCAGCTAATAACTATACTGTAGTGAAAATGTTTAGCAATTAAATTAAAATTAAAGATCTTTTATATGTGCCAGTTTGCATCCTCCTACCAGGCAACTCAAAAAATAAAAAAACTGAAGAAAATATTTAAAAGTTTACTTTACAAAGTCATGGTACTGAGAAAAATGAAATCTTGGATACATAGTTTTATTTACGAACAGGAGAATTTAAATGGTTTTTTGGATAGGATTTTTTTAAGTGTTGAAATTAGGTGTTTAGACACTGAGAAAAGTGTCACAAAAGTAAAACACCATGACAAGCTAATCTACTTAATGAGGTTTAAAAAGCAAACTGAATTAAAATTTTAAAGTTTAGTTGAAATGCATTAAACACTTGTAACTTAATAACATGTAAGTTAAGCAGGATCTCAGCCTTAGGAGCAAGTGTAACGTATGGAAAACATCAGCTAAAACAGACAACATTTAAAAGCACCTTGAACGCTCATCACATCTCCAGTTCACACTGTGCGATCACAGACGAACTATTTCTCTGCAGCATGCTCTCCTTACAGTCCTTAAAATTAGTAACTATCACAGAAAGAAAAGTGAAAAGTGAAACCTGTATTAGTCTTCATAAGAACTGTGATAACTAATTAATCCTGACAACAAGCAATTTAAATCTTAACTTATAAGAAATAAAGACCAGTGGGAAGCTATTTTGTAGCTAACTGCTTTTTTGGATAAATTATGATACCTGCCTGGTGTTACCTTGCACACAGAACTGTGTGTGCTGGAAATGCACATTTTCACCATGTGCAACCCCATACACGGAGCTCCAGTGCACAGGTGCCTTGAATCATGCGGCTGGAAGAGAGTAGAAGCAGAGAAGAAGTGCTGTTAGAACAGAAATCAGAGATAAATCAGAGACAGAAAATGATTTATTTTGCCACACTGTTAGAGGCTCAGGTCGCAGATTTCATTTATTTATTTTTATAGACAAGCACAAAAGCTATTTTAAAATAGCATGACATTGTGCTGCTCCCATAGCCTCAAAGGCCAATGTCCAGCTTTCTCCTTCATGGGTCCTTTATCCTGAAAGTGAGGAAGCCCACAGGCAGAGCTGTACTCACAGAAGGCAGAGTTGTACTCACTCTCACACCCCAGCCCTACAGCTCCTCCGACCACATGTGCTCCCCTTCAGCTCCCTCTGTTCCCAGGGAAATACTCCTCCTGGAAAGAAACAACAGCTCAGGTGTAGCTCTGTTGGCACAAACAAGGTCTTGACATTAATAATTAATTGCACTTTACTCTTTCTTTCGAGCAGCAACTGCCCAGAGCCAGCAGGTGCCAGTGGGGGCATGCGGAGGAGACGCAGCCCTCCGAAATTTGGAGTTTCCATGTCATCCGATGAATGGCAGCCAAGAAAACTCAGCTGCTTAGCTGCCTGCCTGAGAACTCGCTACACGACTGCAGACACCATATGAGAAGTGAGGATGCTATGCAGAAAAATGAACGAAATTCATAACTTGGATTGTATTTTTTTAGGTTTGGGGGTTTTTGTTGGTGGGGGGTTTTTTTTGTGGTTTGATTTTTTGTTTTTTGTTGTTTTTTTTTAAGAAAAGTGACAGCTCCTGATCTGTTACCTATGAGAGCATCTCATTGTTTGAGGGAGTCACTTCACCCTTTCAACAAGTGTAACTCACAGTGGAAGGCTACACTCGCACTTTTAAATCATACAGATAGGTGACAGCTTTCTGACAGTGAAAAACAGCAGATTTATTTCATGCCCTGCGGAAGTTAAATAAACAAGGAAACATCTTGCAAACACACTCCTTCCATGTGCTGAGTTTGTTTATTCCAAACACCTCCACCTGCTGCGCTGCAGGGGTTCCAGGGAGAAGGATTAACAGCAGCCAGCAACAGAGAACAACAAGGAAAAAGGGTTGTGCTGAGCCCCGCTATAAGCAGAGCCATGGTAACCCTCAGGGGGGAAGAAAAAAAAAAAAAAATCATACAGATGAGGAGCTCTGTACCTAGACATTGGCTTTGAAAACAAATGCTCATTCACATTCAGATGATCCAGGCATCAGCAAAGGGCAATATTCCCGGAAACTCCAGCTGTCAATTGATGGAAGAGCCAGACACTCAAAATGGGTTAAAACGTACAGTATGTGCTTGCAAAGCTGTGTAAGCATTTTGTGAGTTACAAAGATTCACAAGCATTTAGAAAAGCCAAGGTCTGACTGTCCTGGGGGGTTCTTCAGAATCCCCAAGTTTTGCAGGAGCCCTTTTACCCAAGATCTGACTGAGCTGAATGGCCTTCAACTGACATTGGCTAAAGGCAAAGCAGCAGCCTTAAAACCCACACAAGCCATCCTCCAAATGGACTTCCAAATTCTACCAGTGTTGAAGGGTGAATAGCACGCAGTGGCTGTTAGAGACGTGGGCTGGCAAGCTCTCACTAACAAGTCCCTAATTCCACCCTATGGACAACTGAGCAACTTTTACATAATGGTACTGAACTGCCATACATAAACAATAAACAGCTTTTTGAAAGCCTATTTCTACCAATACAGGAGGACCGTATTATATAAATAATATGCAATATTTATTAGTGGTTGCTAATTGCAGTATTATTGTAAGGGATAATGAGACTTTAAAAATATGAGTTCCCTAGAAGACACCCATGCTGCTAGCTCAGAAATGTTCCTGGTTTTTACTGAAGCTAATACTTCGTTTAGGGCATGCAAATCACAGACCTAAAGAAAGAAAACAAACAGTCCCCTCTTCTTTTATGCTTAGACAAGGAAAAATCATCAACTCTTCTTTAAAATCCTTTCTGGTGTAGACTGTTTACTGAAATACTTTCAATATTTATCCTGGGATGGAGAAATACCGTCCCGATCATTCTTTTCTCAGGATGGGATGGGTCACAACAGCTTCAGGTACTTTGTATTATGACTAAACTCCATCCCAAAGACATTGAAGAGCTTCACGCAGCATTCCCTGCTTAGCCCATATTTCAGCAAAACTCCCACTAAAATCAACAAGCATTTTGCAAGAGTTATGAGGAAACCAGAATAAAGTAAAGCCTATTACCAGTGGAAGAAAACCTTTGTCATAGAAGTATATCATTTTAACTTTAGCAAAAAATCACATTAGGATTCCCTAATACCTACCAATAACTGTGTGGAGCATTTACCGATTAAAAGCAACCTCTCCAATTTGATGTACGTGCTCCTGGTGCTGTCTGTCCCTCCCAGGGACCCTGTCCAGTGTCAGGAGCAGTCATGTGTTGTGGAAACCACAAGCATCCTCAAGGTGGGTCTCAGTGAACCAGAAATAACAATAGCAATTTGGAGCTTCATCAGAACAAGCTCTTCCTGGAGTCATTCTCGTGTTCTAGTCCCAAACCACACAGTGAGAGCACATGCAGGGGTAGGAATATGCTTCACTACTCGACACATGTATGTCGAGTATCCCCAGTGCCTTCCCTTACCCATGTGCAGGGCAGAGGGAATAACATTTATATACATCTACACATATGTAGCTATATCACAAAAGTGTTTTATAATATGGACATTCCCAAGTGACAGGAAGCCAGCGAGTAAAATAGGGAAGTTATTCATCAGTAACATCCTTGAATTTATCTTCATTAAAATGTTCCTCCTCCTCCTCACTATGGAAATTGCTTAAAATGCGTCTGTGTACCAGACACCTTACACACGAATCCTTTTCTCTACTCAGGAGCTGCTTAAGACATTTTATTGATCACACTTTTGCAATTATAGAGTACTATAAACCAGAACAGCGACAAGCCTTCTGGAGGAGTGTTTACTTGGGGAAAAGCATTGAGGCAAGATTGTAGAACATCACGGTGTAAGGCTTTAGCCCTTCAAATTACTATTTCATGCAATGCACTGCTGGGGATTTTTTGATTTGTTCCTTGAAAATATGCTTTGACACAGCATCAGAGCAGAAGCTCCCCAGTGATCTGTGAAAAAATCAGTCAGCATATTTTAGAGAAGTCCAACAGTTCTGAAATTGATACACTGGGTCAAACTGAATTTACAGCTATGCACACAAGTACTAGTGAAAACGGAGTTTGCCTTTGGAATTCTAAATGAAAGGTGCCTACTAATGTGAAGACTATACATAAAATTTGAAGAACCACCACAATTGTTACATCCCCCTTTTCAAAATGATTTGAGCACTGATGAGAGAAGTTTCCATTCAATTTCACAGACATTTGGGCACTTGTTTTACTATTCTTCAGTCTTCCACTGTACCACAAAATCTGCTCTTCATCATCAATAGCTCTGAGGAATAATTTTCTAAAACACATGACCCAACAAAACAAAACCAACCAAACAGAACCCAAATGTTTTTTGTTTGTTTCTTTGAAAAGGAATATGACTTTGTTTTTCTGTTCTTCCCTAGACTGGTGCATAGGCAGAAATCGCCCAAGTCAGTCCCTTCTCCCAGCAGTCGACTGATCCAGGCTGCAGGAGCAAACCCAACAACTTCTGCCCAGGTGTGGGGACAATAGAGCTGCCCTCCCCGTTGAGGAAGTGGCTAATGGAGTGGTACTCATGGACTAACCAAAAAAAAAAAAAATCCTAACAGGTTTTGAACACAGCCCATTGCAAACATCATGGACTTGAACTCTCTTTCCAGCTGCTGATGTAAAGATATCATACCACACAAGACATTCTTTCCTTTCCATGCACAGAGTCAGGATACATCAGGCTACATCAAAGCCCACTGCAGATGGAGATGAAATCACACTGGGATTTCAATAGCAAGATGAAAAGGTAAATGAGATGCAGTTTCTTCTTGGAAAAAAACAAGAGGATGTTGCACTGTGCTCTACGGCTTTTAAAGGCAAGACAATCTGACCTCAAATTCCTGTGTCTGTCTCTAACATAAGCAAAAATCCTGTCCACATGCTCTGAGCCATGTGTCTAACTACAGCTAGGGATCTCATGAAAAGGAGGCAGGACCTCACTTTTGCACACTACCTCTAAAAGATGCTCCCTTTGAATAAACACTGTCAAACCGTAAATAATGCAAAATGAAATAAAGAATGCGGGTAGAAAGCTTTTAGCAGTCTGAATTTCTCTGCCCAAGGATAGTTAATTCATATGTTAAGCAACAACAACTTATAAATGATCACTACTGTGGTCTCATCATTAACAGTCATGTAAATATGGAAAGAGAAGATTGCAAATCTGCAGAGTTTCTGGCGAGCGAGCTCACAGCATGGATTGCTTTGGACCGTCTCCACTCCCAAAACCAAATGGGATCAGCCTTCACAAACCCAGAAAAGCCCTGGAGGGGCTGCAGAGGTCCACTCCCAAAACCAAATGGGATCAGCCTCCACAAACCCAGCAAAGCCCTGGAGGGGCTGCAGAGAGACAAGTGGAGGCCCAGCAATCCCGTCCAGCCGTATCTCTGCAACCTTCAGCAAGCAGCAGCTTGTTCTGGCAGCCTGGGTTGGAGCTGATTCATTCTCTCTGCCCTGCCACACTCTGATTCTCATGTGTACCGTATCTTCTGTACGTGGCTTGTCTCAGAAAAACACGTTAACAAGCTAGACAAATTTCTGGAAACACTGGCTGACTTGCCCACAAGATACTGAGGAATAAGATAAGCTTCTGGTTTCCGAAAAGATTCATGTCACAAAAGCATACAGTATAGATGTATACCTCCCACTGCATAGCTTCCTCTGTGCATCCAACAACGTGCGCTTTTTTGTTTCTTTGAGTTATTTCCTTTCAAGGAAATTACAATTGATTAATAGTAGGCAACAAGTTATAAATATAGAAATGCCTCTTCATATGACCCTAGGCTATACTTTGCAGCAGTATAGAGCACATCTACATGTATATATGTCTGCTTCCCTTTTCCTTCAGCTTTTTCTGCCAGAGCGTTAGCCATTCTGAGAACTTATGGACAAAAAAGGATGGAAATTTCTTGCACATCTATATTCAGGGTAGCTCAGTATCCGCTGTATCTTCCGCTTCCTGCATCAAACCATAATCACTGCAGTTGGTCATTTCTTTTAGTGTGTAATGTAGGATCTACCTTGCAAAGCTGGACTTTAGTGGAACAATTTAGGAAGTCACTTTTAGCAAATGCTTAATTTTGGCATCCAAATGAATCGTTTAACAAAGGCATAAGCTTAATCTTCCACCTCTTTTGACAGTTTGATAGAATTACAGAATTATCCAGCACTGTCCTGAGAGGCACTGGGGCTGGAAACAGTACAAAAATGGCAAAAATTTAAACTAGTAAAAGGAAAGAATGAAGAATCCAAGAGAAAGTAAAAGCAAAAGCACTGGATTGCAACAAAAGTACAGCAGCCTGATCTAAATATCCATGAAGCCAAGTCTTCCAACTGATTTTGGGAACCATCAGCTGCTTATAAAACACAAGCCACTGAGGGCCCATCAGTAAACTAGAAATTGAATGAACGTGCTTTGGGGCATTCCTGGCATCATCTTCCAGGCATGAGAATAGGAAATTTCTGCTTCCAGCTACCTGCTGTACAAATAGCTTCTCCCCAAAAATCTATCTACACCAGAGAGTGTTTAAGAGAAGTTGATGGAAAAGAAAGCGATGCAGACGCTGGCACCTAACCCGATGGAAAGCCAAGCTGCGATTCACTCTCAGGATCGCCAGCTGGAACCTCTCCCTGTTGGCTGCTGCGTGTTGTGACCACCCCATTGATTTCCTGCACTTTATTTTAAATGGATGGCAGACTGGCTCGGGTTGCTGGTGTATACACATCACTTAGTGACCAGCACAGGTCACATCTGTGTTGATCACTCTGAAGAAGCAGAGGATTTGACGTAGACAAATCAGGATTCATCTCCACACACATGCTCCTGGCTCTGCTCAGCGATACAGCGCTGGGGGCAGAAACTTGTGCTGATGCTCTGAGACTTAGGTAAAACCACAGACTTCTGTTTTCTATTAATTGACAGAAGAAACTCAAAAGCAGAAATGAGATGTGGTTTTCTCCAGGGGATGTTGATAGGGGCATTCTGGGTGATGTGTAAATAGATCCGTTTTCACGCGTGAACCCAGCTGTCAATCAGGTGCAGCACCCCTGGAGCAGGCAGGAGATGCCCTTGCACAGGAGCTGAATGGGTGATAAATTTCAGACTATGATTACAAACTCCGCACTGTGTTAGTCCTATACCACTTTCAGACACAGCAAACACTGTTTGACCGTAGGCAGTATTTCCCTGCAAAGGCCAAACGTACTAACGATGAGAAATTAAAGCAGACCCGCAGTCAGCCCATGATGAATATCAAGCCACAAGAGGTCAGACACTCTGCTTTCCTGCTGTCGTTTCCAGGGATATCTTGCATTTGATCCCACATAATTATGCTGTGCTTTTTCCCAGCTGGAGCAAAGTGATTTTTGAATTCAGTACATCTCCACAGAGATTTATGGGTTGCTCACCCTTTGCAGGATTTTTTTTAACCCCACCTCAGTTTAGTACCCCTGGCTCCAGCGCTGTGTTCAGTCAAGAGAGAGGAGCCCAACAGGCAGGACTCAGAAGAGTATGAAGTTGATCTGCTCTTCCATTCCATTGCTTTTAATTCCACCTTCTACTCTGGCATATTACACACTAACAAATACTATAAGGAACAAAGAGTTTCCTTCAACGAGCCGAGGGAAAAAAAAAAAAAAAGAAAAGAAAGAATAGGAAAGCAAAATAAGCAGGACTAAAAATACATTTGTGACAAATGGATTGGATGAGTTTTCTAATGATGTGAAATTTTGGACTTTGTAATGTTGCCAAGGTCAGAGACAGAAGGTTACATTGCATTAAGGACACCTATAAATTATTTTCCTACCTAGAGGTCATTTAACTTGTGAGATTTATATCCACTATGCAAAGATTTCTATAAGTAAATGCTTTACTGCCTTTGTCTCCGATTTCTTTCTCCTTTGCCCTTTTGGATGCACAAAGTAATTTTCAAATCATTAGATACAATAAATTCTTCTAGATGTTTACCACATCCTTAGGGGGACAAAGCTTATGCATCCTTACATGAAATGAGAGAAACGCCTTCCTCCACAATTTTCATTTATCCAATCTGAAATCTAAATTATAAAAATAATAACTGTGAACAGCATTAAAAGCTCATTGTCTTCTCTGCAAAATCCATGGCATTTAACTTATTTCCTTGTGGCTACCTGCTGTTGTACTTTTTCCCCACTGAGAAACAACTCAAAGTTATAGTATAAATATTTTTGGTTTTGTAATAGTAGGAAATGCAGAGTGAAAGAGCTATGGAAAGAATTGTGTCCCTGAGACCAGTCCAGTCCCTGAAGCAGCTCAGCTATAAGTTGTATCTTCATAATACCTGCCGTGTTCAAATGAGACAACTACCTTCATCATCCCAGCAACACAGGATGGAAATTGTCCTCAAGCGGACGATAGGCATATGGTGCCATGCCAGCTTTCAGCATGACAAATCTGAGAGAAAAATGGCTGACAGATTAATAGCTCACTTTTATTAAAAAACATTTTTAAAACCCCATGAAATTACTAAAAGGGAGTAAAAGTTAAACTGGACCTTCAATCGCCTCTAAAGAGTTTTGATCCATTAACCTCCCAGGATAAAACAAGATACATGGAATGTCAGAAAGAAAAAACACAAAGGAATTTTTTTAGAACTTCACAAAGCCCATTTGAGAAAGGCTAATGACCATCCAGACACTGTGTATGTAGTCACAGGCAACCCCTTCTGCAAAGCCCGTTTCAGGGGCTCACACAGTCTTTGGTCACACCACTGAGCACAGAGCGATTTCTTTTTGGCATTTTGCTTTTGCAGCACCCTGCATTCCTTTATGTGACTGGAGAGCCATATAAAAGAAGAGCTGCCTGACATTAATAGCTTTATGATGCAGCTTTTTGGTGGGGCAGGCATTGGAAGTCAACAAGCATAAATCACAGGAAGCAGGAATCCAAATTATCCAGGCACAAAAACTGCTGCGACATTCTTTGTGTGTCTCACGTCTCCAAAGGAGTGTGCACATGAGGACTGTATGGAAGGACTTATAACAAAAAGCAGGAAATATTTCAGATATGTTAAAGAATACCTGCAAAAAAAACCAAATGTGACACCCCTCCACAGCCATTATAATTTCCACAAGGAATGCAAACCATCATTTAAATCATGAGAGAAGTGCTGAAACCAAACATCACAAGCCGTAGTCCTCTACTGACTACAATGCACACCACTGCAAGCAAACAAAACAAGACCTCGGTGTGTAAAGGAAGGGGGATTGTACTTTTTAATGTAAGTTTCTCATTACATGCACAGTCCATTCTCTTTCACAGAATTATTCTCACAACTACGAAGACATACCACTTCTAAAAGCATGGATGTCAGTATGCAAACGAATTAATTCTGAATATGGATGAAATCAGAGACTCCACACGACAGATTTCCGAGCCAGACTTGGTTCTGAGGAGCACAATAAGCTTAGCAGCATTACTATGATAACACAGATAACACATTTACTGCAGATGTACAATAGGCCATTAAAACATCCTACTGTCCAAGCTCTGCTTGCACCTGCTCTCCCTCTGTCTGACTCTAACCCTTTTCCATTTTGCTGCCGTTGGAGTGAAGTTCTTCATTTATTTTGGATATGCTTATCTTACCTTGCTGCAGGCCAACGCTCTTCAGGGTTTCCTTCTGGCATGCTGAATTCGAGAGATGGGCTCAGGACATCTCTTCCGTGCCAGTCTCCATCTGCCAGCGTTACAGATGTCCTCTGCCATGACAACGTGCTATGCCAGCTCCTCTCACTGTCTGCAGCTGGTTTATAGGTACCCACTGGTGATGAGAACCTGGACAAATCCAGAAGAAACATCTTGTGATAACTGGTGGACTGCAATTTGCAAATTGTCAACAAAGGTGCCTAATGAAGCATGGGTTAGAAAGCAGCAAAGTCTTCATAGCATGAGGTGCTCAGTATTTGAAAAAATGAAAAAAAGCAGATTAGAGGCCCAATCGCTGTCCCTTTTACTGTCCAGAAAAGTCTGGTACCAACATCTACTCTCCAGCCAGTAACCTCAGCAGAGCATTTAACAGGCACCTTTAAGCAAAAGTTCTAAACATCAAGTGACATCAGCAAAAGTTTTTCTCTAACCTTTTACAGTACGTCATAAGCCAAGCTTAGTGCAGACCTCAGATGAAAACCCAGCACTAAGTTCCATTTGGGGAAGCACACTGTGAAATGGCTGCTGTGGCCCTGGGTGGTGCTGTGCAGGTTAGCACCATGCTCAGCAGCACTGATGATCCAACTCAAACTGCGTTTCACCAAGTTACATCTTCCATTACAGTCTATCCCATGAAAAACATGAAAATCTGATAATTATAGGAGAAAATATACATCACCTCTGGTTCTCTACTTCAGCTGCAAATGCTGCTGTTGCTCAAAGTGTTTTGTTTCAAATGAAACTTTTTGTACTCAAATACCTGCTTTCCATTCTCACTGGACTGTGTCAAAGAGACATAAAAGAGCCTTTGTGCAGTCTCAAAACAGCCATTCCTTTGCCTTGCTGTGTCCTCTCACATACAGCAATTTTTTATCTGAATTACTTAGCAGTTATAGTATCAGATATTGTTTTCCAAGACAAAAGAGAAAGAGAAAAAGTGAAAAGGGGGAGAAAGGGAAAAGAGAATTCCTAGTCTTGGTCATTACATGCCAAATTTCTACTCAGAATAAATTTTCACAATGGATCATACTGAAAATGCCGACAGACTCTTAATTGGTGTTCCACAGAGCACCATACACAGCTACACTGCAATAATTTGGAAATGTCTTGTTTAAAATACATTTAGGCTATTCAAAGCAGATATTGATATTCACTTGTAGTAGGAGCACGCCAACAACGCCTTGAAGGCATCTCTCAGCAACAGAATCTTTTTCAGCAGCAGGTGGAATGAAATGGTGACAAATGGGATGGAAGGCAGCACATATGAATAAACTATATTATATCCTATTCGTTTCCCCAGCTTGGCTGCTTCCTTTGTTATTTTTCATAAGCTGGCAGTGTGAAAGCAGCCAAAGTGTAAACCAGTTCCCGTGTCTCAGTCCTCCAGAAGATTGGAAGCAATTTCTGCTCAATATGCTATCCCCAGGAAAGCACAAAGCATCTGTAGGGAGACGAAGAGAAAGCAGCTCTGCCTTCAGCTCTAAGCACTGATGAATGAAAACCTGGCCTTCTTTCGGAGGAGATTTGCAAGGACAGTTTATTAACAATAATACAATTGCAATCTCGGAGAGGAAAAACCCTGCAACCTGAGAGCTCCCTGCAAGCGATCTCCCGGCTGCTCCCCCGGTGAGCGCATCGTGTTTATTCACATGTAGAACACAAACAGCCTCCTGTTGTGCCTGGACCCACATCCCTCTTACAGGGGATAAAAAGTACTCCTCTAAGGATTGCTTCAAACTGTATCATGTGTACTCACATCTGATGAAGATCCAAGATTTAAAATTCTTTCTAAGGCAGAAAGAAGAAAAAGCGGCAAAGTAAAAAACTGTGTTTCCAAAGCCTGTAATTTACAAAAATAACAGTTATTTTGTTATACAAATCTTGTTTGCAACACATGCAAAAAGGACTTGAAACATCTAAACAATACCTAATTAGGAGAATAAGCTCTTTATAGAGCTCTGATCCTGCACTCTTCAGACTTGGTGGGATCTTTGCCAGTTTCTTCGTTTGGCCTTACTCTTGGGCAGGCACCACAGCAGGTTTTGTTCACCGTTTATCATTATATTGCCTTGTCTCACATTGCCTTACCTATGGAACAGGATAATAAATATTCACCTCTCTCCTACAGATGAGGGAAGGTTTAACTACTCAATGCCTGCTCATTGTGGGATCGCTGAGCACCAGTGTCACGTTTGGCTCCAGAAGCAGTGCTGCAGGAGATGTAAAGCCCCGTCTGACATTCAGCTCAGTTAAACTGTTCTCTTGAAGTAACCTTTGAAACGTTGCTTAATCCATGCACATTAATTGTGCGAAAGGGAGTCAGTATCCCCATCACTCTAGAAGAAAACAAAAATGAGTTTACTACAACATATACACATAAAGAAGTTAAGTACACATTGCCTTGAGTGTCATATGTCCTTGAATGTAAGGTAAGCCCCATTTTTAGGAGAGGTTCTGGCTTTTTCTTTATTTTTTTTTCAATCTAGAAATACATTAAGAAGTTAAACACCATATAACCATATAGTTACACCAGAATTCTGAAAAATAGCATTCTTTCTTTTTGTTAAATTTTTCTTTTTCATTTTTCCTCTAATCTGTCTAAGTCTTCTTGGTACACCACATCTCCACTACCTGGACACAGAGAAGATCTGCAGCACTTGCTCATAAAGGCTGTCAGCGAAGAAAAACCTACCGTGAATTTGCTCAATATGAGGTAATAAACAACATTTCTTACAGCTCCTGGAGGAGATATTTCTACTCTCAGGATTTGGGGAGGGGGGGCAGGACACAATGAGCATTGAACAACCTAACTGTTTCTGTAGGTACACTGAAAAAATTAAGCTGAGAAGAAAATTAAGCATTTTTTGTGAATTTCCAAAAGGGGTGTTATAAATAATGCTCTTTGAATTCCAAGATGCAAAGTGACTGAGCACAAGAAGAAGAAATACTACTGACTCAAAGGAACTTTGCCTTTGATGGGAGCAAGGACAGATTATTCCCCAACGGCAGCATGCCTTTATGCAGAATTCAGCTAACCTGTTGCCCACGTATTTAGGATCAACTTCAGAGAAACATTTTGTACTTTGCAGGATAATAAAGTTCTTTGCAGAAATGACCATGGATCTAAATAACAAATACAACTTAATCAAGTGAAAATCTATTTCAAACGGAAAATACACTGCCTCAAACCTCGGTAATTATCTCCCTGGGATTAATAATCAATTCTAATTTAATAATTGGCTTAATATTTCCATTTCGAAATTTTAAATAATTAACCTACAGTCTCTTAAAAACCAATATTCCCAGGCACTTTACAGAATTATATCATGTAATGACAACAAAGTTAGATAAACTGTCACTGGGGAAAGAAAAAAAAAAAAATCAAAGCATGAGTTATAATCCTTAGAAGGCTTTTGCAACATGAAATAGTCTTTGACAAGACAGGTATCATGAGTGCTGTCATTTAACATGTGTGATCCATCATGAAGGAGTTCCGAAGAGCCCAAAGCATCTGTCAGTTGAGGACCAGCCACCGGGCCTGGCCTTACCAACCTTCCCTCTGTCTGAGTAGAGTTTTAAACTGGGGTGTCCAGTACGAACAGACTTCGCTAACATTGAGGATCAGGCTTGAAAATGACAGAAACAAGAGATTCTGAAAGGAAACCTCCCAGTCTTGCTACAATTCACTCTTTTCAAGGCAAGTCTGGAAGATTCTGCTTTTGGCACAAACTTGAAACTCTGGATCTGGGTGGCTGAAAGCTAAGCTGGAGTGCCTAAATTCAGTCATAAAAATAAAGACAAATTAACTTCTCAAAGCACCGAGGGTCCGCAAGGAGAAGTGCAGTTCCACACTCCCAGGAACCAGAGAGCTGTTACTGTAAGTGCGGTGAAAGCTTTTTGCTTTCTTCTAAATGGGCTTAAAGACATACAATGTCTTATATGTAGAATGAAATCTGATAAAGTATTTAAGGATCCTTAGCTCAAGGCAAGACCTGAAGAGAGGCAGCAGGGGCAAACATCTACAGCATCTGGGGCTGACCTGCTGCAGAGGCTGGAGGATTCGCCAGGATTTTCTAGGTCTACCTGAAGATGTCGATTCTCCTGACATCTGTGGAGACTGATCTGAAGGCCTTTTGTTCCACAGCTTTTTCATCTAATAATTTTTACTAGAAAAATCAGTTTGCCTGAAAGCAAATTACAATGGAGAACTTCACTGTGTCTTTTCTGGTGTCACATATTAATATTAATTCTGCTGAGAAATGGGTTTTCCCTTCATAAAATAACAATCCCCTCAACCAGCATGATGTGAAGTGTTTTGGCTTCACATAACCCTGGAAATTCTTTTCATTCCTATTACAAGGAAAGCTTCACATGCTGTTCTTGGGAGATTGTAAGCTAAGGTTCAGCATTCCTTGGTGTGCCAAAGTGACACAAAAGGTGTTCGGGGGTAAACGGGTGATAAGTTGCAATAGCTGTGTTTTTCTCATGCTGTCAAAAAGTAATCACAAATCTCAAAACCTGAGGTGCAAATAACACGCTGCAATATCACTGAAATCTCTGATCAAACTCACCTGAACTATTCCCTTCTTCAGTTTTGCAAAATCAGACCAAAACAATGTCTTTCATATGGGATTAGCTGTATCATGTTAACTTTTTTGCCTGGCTTATTTTAAGCAAGTTGTTACTCTGAAGTCCACCTACATTTTTAGCATTATGTGTAGAATTAAAACATACTGGGTAGAGAAAATCTGTTCATCTATTTTCTAATACCATTATGAAATCTGTTATCACTCCGGAACTCAGTTACCGGGAATTTTATAAATAGATAAAATAAAATTGAAAGAAAAAAAAAACAAAACAAACCACAATAAGTCTCCTTACCTTTTGGGATTTACAGGTATCTATTAAACCTGTCTACTGGTCCATAACCTTCAATACAGCTACTCTTTGAAGGAAGCAGAGAAGAGAGCTGTTGTACCTTCTCACACCTCTACAAGGTATGGAACCTTGCTCCTGTTGACTACTTTGTTACTCTCAAAGTTTCCTACTTTATTATTGCCTGATTTAAAACGAGCTAATCCAGAGCTGTGCAATCAAATCTGGTTGATCTAGGGGCAGGTGCAGCAATTTTTTGAAAACCAGAGACACAACAGTCAACACATTACCTAGTCCTATAGAAACCCCACATCCAGCCTCCAGACTGACTCACTGCTTCCAGCAGTGAACACTACAGACATGCTACTTGTAGTAATATTTCCTAGCACACCACTTTTTTTTTCTTTTTCAGTAGATTTGCTTTCCTTCAGTTTTAAAGTTCCCTTTCCCTTCTATTTAAGAATGATCTCACAGGATGGAGAGCATGACTTATAACTTCACCCAGCTGCTCCTTTTTACTTTCCAGCCCTAATTCTGTTCTCATTTTCCTTGCTGTGACTCACAAGCATCTTCATGTGTTTCACAGGTCGTCTCCCACTCTCATTTACAGCAGAAAAGAGCAGAGAACAAATCCATCGCCCAAGTTAATAGAAGAGTCCTTGGGTACAGAATGCCCTCAGGTTTTCTGGGGAAAGGCTACACAGACCAGCACGATCACAACCAGTGCTGCTGGTGCACGTACATCAGCACTCTTCTCCAGCGCCACCGACTCCAGCCCCTGCAGGGGCACCATTAAGAAAGATTTTGCTTTGACCTTTAATGAAACCACATTTTCTCTGTAGCTGCAGGGCTGAAATTCTCAGTAATATTCAGCCTTAGAGCATTCAGTGTCACCCTACAGAAACCAGGGCAGTTTTTCCCAGTCCACAGGAACCAGAGCAAACCAGGACTTCAAATCCAACCTGTTACAAATGCAAATAACTCCTGAGTAAATGTCCATCAGCTATTGCTGTCCCTAAGTCTGCTTTCAGCTCTACTTCCCTGTTGAGATTTTTATCTTATACAGTGTTCGCTTTGGCCAAACACGTCTAATATTTCAAGATTCTGCAGTTGCTTTTTCATATTTTCTCCTCTTTATGTTAATTTTCTTCTTCACATGCATTTGCAGGCTCTGAAGGGTAAAAGGGTGGAGAGGAAAGGTGAAAATGTTTTCTTAGACCTATAGCAATCAATAAAAGCAATGCTAGAGAAGCCAGAGTGTTCCCTTCTGCATTACCTCCCCTTGAAATACTGAAACTGTTGTGGTAGATCTTTTTTCCTTCTTCCTGCTTTTTGCAAATACAGATAATATAAATGTGCCCATTAGCAAGAAATATGTCACATCAAAATTAATGGTATTCAGCCAATAACAATACTCCTCTCTGGCCATCAAGTCAACTCAATTTCAGGTTAGCAGAGCAATTCTGCCATCCAAACCTTATTCAGAGACAGAGATGAATTAAGGCGACTCTCATAGGCTATACACCCATGAAAAGCGTGCCCTAGGTCTGAGTGATTACCTGGGAGCCTTTCACTTGTACAATACCCTTTTACTCCAGTATTGGGCAAGATCCTGATCACAGTAAGGGATCTGCAAACCTACAGCAGCTCAAGACTCCATAGCGAATCTGGGAATGAAGTTACTTCACCTTTTCACTGATTAGAATGGATCAAAATCCTTCCAATACATGTTTGATGATGAAGTGTTGCTTTAGTAAATTTTATGTCTTAAAAGGAACCAGTATCTTCAAAATAGTCTTTGACCTCAGTATAAAAAACTCTTTTTATTGAAATATTCAACGCAAGTAAAATACTTGTTAAGACAGCTCAGATAAGAGATTTTTTTTCCTTACCTTTCTTGTTTAAAAAGTACTAGCAAAAGATAAAAAAGTGTTAGTAGTTTTACTAAGCTGAAGCAAGGCCAAAATGGAGGTATCTGTTACAACCTCCAAGAACGACATTAAATCTTTATTACAAAAAAATGTTATAGACAGATCAATGCTCAAGGGTGATTAAGTGACTAAATCATTTAATATGAGCAGCATATGTTTCATCGACTAGCAGCGGACAAAGGGAATATGAAATAAGGTTGCAGGTTGAAATGCCCACCATGACACCGGCATAAATCTGTCTTAAATACTCTCAGGTATAAAAAAAAAGAACAGTCATATTCATATGTGGTGACAGTCAAATCAGTGCCAAAAGCTCCTGTAATACAAAGATCCAACCTTAACAATCATAAAACATAGCTGTCCATGCTCCAGTCACTTTAAATGTTTTATAAAGTGGTATTTCAACAAGTGCCTAGGCACTTACCTCCTGTTGATATGATTAAACTAACACTTCTGGGAATTATACCAGTTGTCTACATGCCTTTAAAAATGAGTCTGCTGGAACTATGTGGAGAACTTGATCAACACAATAGCTTTAATTCAGTTTAAATCTCCTCCCAGAATAAATTTCTCCTCACCAGTGTTATCCTGGTTTAAATATTACAGTTTAAATTCAGTCCAGAATTTGTACCAAAAAAAAAAAAAAAAAAAAAAAAGGTTCTGTGCTTAGGAAACGGGTTGTCTCCTCTAGCTTCAGCTCTTCTGGCATCCCAGGTAAATTGTGGTCAGTTTCCTCCAGGTCTGTAGTTGTGCTGGGAATTCTTGATGATTTCTTTTAAACTGCAATTAGCTACTTTATGTATGCATCTTTGAGTCACGTCAAAATAAGATGTTTTCTCAGTCTCACTTGTGTTGACCAGTACTGGTTTCTGTTATCCTACCAGGCAGAATTCATAGCTCAAGCACACTGATAAAAACCTCAGAAAGAAGGCAGCCTGACAGAGCAAATACACTTAATAATTATATTACCTTTACTTTCTCTTGCATACATATGGCTGAAGATTAATGAGTTTTGGGGCTGGTTTTAAGTCAGTGCCTTGAATAATTTCTGCAAGATATTTTGTATTGCAGGTATTTTTTATTTACCTCTGTGGGAAAGAACTTTGTTACCTTTTCTCTTTTATTGGAACTTCAGAACAATTCCTGCTCTGTGATAGAGAGATGAAACTCTGCAGTAACTCCCTGAAGATCAGCTGCATGACTCCAGATTTAGAGAGTGTAACCAAAACCAGCATCAAGCACATAGTAATTAGCTTACAGTCACAGCAAAACCATGCAACTTTTCCACTTCATTTCCTGTAAACGTGGTCTTTAACAATTATTGATGTTCAGCACTGTAAAGACAAACAATTATTCTTTCCAGAAGGTTATTATGAGAAGTTTATTATGATGCATTTGACACTAAATAGAAAATAAAAGACTAAACATATAGTGAAGATAATATCTTTCACAGGAATGCATATAAAGAGGACATGGTTTATTAATCACTGCATATCACAGCTTAATGGCAGAAAAGCAATATTCCATTGGTATTATACTGGAATAAACCAAATTTTCCTACCATGCTCAGTGCGAAGAAAGCAATGTGCATAATATTCAGACCTGAATTCAATAAATTACTTATTTTGGAGTCTCCCAGCCTACATGCACCTGAACAAATGGGAATTACAAGTCTACTAACGAGCAAGCAAAGTAGAATTTAAAATTTGGCTATACCCCTTCTAGTATGTATTTTCCTTTAAGGTATATTTTACAGCTACCTTCATCACTGTAGACAAATGAGTCTGTTCATACACAGATGTGAGAGTGGTGGAACAGAATATTTACAACGAGATCTTTGTTAGTGCAACTATAGAGTATTCCTTGAGTAGCCAAGAAGCTTGGGCAGATGGTATCAGCTGCACAGTGGCATCAGTCTCACAGCCACTCAGATACCTGCAGATCTCCTGGAAAGGTCCATCTGCCCTCCCTTTGCCTTTCACTCTTCTTCAGGTAAATAACAAAGTGGAAGGAAATCACAGACTAGCCCTTGTGTTTCTTTCTCTGACAGTGAGCCACGGGAACAGGATGTAGTAGTTCGACCCTTATTCACCCTCCTGAGCACCAGTTCAGCCGTGCTTGGTTCTGACAGTCACCATCATGCTGAGACCCCACGCAGTTAGGGTGCTGATAACTGAGCATCAGAGTCTCACTCCTGCAGACGGCACTTGGACAGCTCGCTCTCTTCAGCCACTAAAACCTCGCAGATCGCTCTCCACTAATTTTACAAAAGAAATGTCGTCTTTTGACAAGATTGAAGAGGGCATAACAAGACCAGATGAGGATAAAGAATGCAATCTGCCTCCATAAAAATATTCACCTAAGCTAAGCATAAAGGTATCCTGGATACCCCACACTTAGGTCTCACTTGTGCAGCAGCATTGCTTTGGAGAGGGTGAAGCACTGACTCCTGAGATTTTGCAGCAAAAGCAGCAGGTTACCAGAAGAGCCAGTTCTGCAAGAAGACTCATGATCCACAACCACATCATAAGCATCTTCCACCCATCTTCCAACGGAAGATCACGTCATTAATAATTAATATAATGAATTAATAAAATGAAATCTGAGATCAATGGGTTCAAACCAAAGGCTCAGAACATCTCTTCTTGATGCTCTCTGATTCTGCTCATCTTCAGAGAATTCCCTACCTGAAAGGCTCTCGTGGTACATTAGAGGTACATCTCCTCTACACAGGAGATACATGCCAGGAGGTAGTCTCAGGGAGTGAAGCTAAGTCTTGAGATCAAAACTTTCCCTATAGCTTTCATTTTCCTTTGACATACACCACATCATAGACAATTCAACTATGCTTTAAGAGAAAATTGCTTCACCAAGGCTTGCAAGCAAGAGTAAAAATATGGGAGAAAATAAACAGTAAATTTGATGAAGAAAAAAACAAAATTAGATGTAGAATTGCTGTGGGCTCACTACACTTTTAAAAATTTATTTGACAACTACCACTCAAGAGTGATCATCTAAGACAAGGAAAATATTGGAACATGAAGAGTTTCTGTTTTGCAGAAAAGAAAATTACTTCTGATTATATGCTCTGTGGGAATCTATTTTCAAATCTGTTTTCTTCTTTCTCACCTTCTCCTCCCTTTTTATTCTTTAAGTTCAAATATACTCCATTCAAAGACTGAGAGTAAAATCAGGAACTGGTTGGAACAATTCTGAATAACACACTCCAGTGAAATAATCCCAGAAGCCAAGAGATAATGTGAGTGGTACAAATGTAAACCAAGTAGCTCCTAGTTCTACACCCGTAGTACAACATATATAAAGTCTAAGAGAAATTAAGGAAAAAGAACATTTATTTTTGTAAAAAGTGGGAAAAAAATGGGCATTTGTTCTATGAGCCACAGAACAAAGAAATATTTTCTATGTTAGACTAGGATTAAAATGACCAGTTATGCACAGATTTTTTTTTTACTGTGATTTTATTATTTAACCATGACTATTTCTTGAGTAATTGTTCACCATTTTTGACCTGTTTGATTGCCTGTCTTTCACTCCACATGCTTAAGTCTAAACTCAGCTTCACACACAGATGCAGTGGGACTGTTCTTGGGACAGAGTTAAGCAATCAGGTCAATGCTTCGGAAGTGCAGTGTCCTTTCTGTCAAAGCACCTGTAGATTTCAAACACCCAAGCAGTCCTCCCAGCTGAATGTGGGACAAAAGTAGCCTTAATAACGTATCATGAGCAAAAATTAAAAAAAAAAAAAAAAAAAAAGACATGCTCAGAGAGTGGAGTCATGTATCACAGCACCAGGAACAAAACCAAGTTGATGAAATCTCGTGGCACCCTCTGTCCTGCACAAGATCTGACAACACTATCACAATAGCTCCTTTCAATTTTAAAAATGTATGAAGAGAAGATAGAGTAGTACTTGGGGAAGACATACTGATATTTCAGGAAGAGCCATAAAACTTGTTCAGTGTGGCAAGGTGTCATGTATATGACACCTTCCAGAATAATACAATTATTAAAACAATATCAAAGTTGTAATATGTAAGAGCTACTTACTGATGCTGCATCATTAATATTTGATGTTAAGACTATAACAGCAAGGTGCAGAGCACCTCTTCCTGGGACCAGCTCTTCTTAAATATGAAGATCATCAAGACTGGTTAATAACACCGTGACATCCATTAAGACTGAAAAACCAACCCCTGTAAAGAAAGTAGAGATTTCACCAATGATTTATTTTCAAGAAGAATTGTACAAAAAAACCCCAAAAAGCTATATGCTGTACATTAGATTTTTACCTGCAAAAACTTTGCTGGCATAAAAATGTGGATGTTAGTTTTTGTTAACAATACAAGCAGAGTTAAGAAACCATAACAATAACAGAACACTATATAGTTCAAAACACTTTTTCATTGTCATATTAACACTCTGAATAAACTGGTAAAGCAGCTCTTCTTACTCTCAAGCACAGCAGCCAGAACCCTCATAACTCCATGTATTTTCATGTGGAATATTCACAAGCTGACAGTTAATACTTGCTTTGCTGAAAACTGCATGGCCTTGTGAATGTTCTCTAATTTCAATGCAGAAATCAGAGTTAGATTTACAGGAAGAAACCCCTATCTTAAATACAATTTTTTTAAACTTTTGTATCCTTTAACTTCGAAAGAGAAGCAGAAGGTTGTCAGACGGATCTGAGTTATGCACATTTCTGAAGGCATCCATCTCTCTAATTAAATATTAGTATAAGAGACTGACAAATTTCCCTGAGTTTAACGCATCTTTTATTTCAATTAAAACCTGAGTACATTCTATTACTATGGTGACCGTTTCAAACCTTTCTCCATTTCCTGCAGCTCTAGGGTTGTATTGTATAACTCTGCTTATGTCTGGATACAGCTCCTGGCTGACGACAAGCATGCTGGGCTTAATTTCCAGGCACAGCACTAACATTAACAACTTACTGCTTTCATAGAAGCTGAAGAAGCATTAGAAATCTACATTTCATTTTGTCTGTCCAGAAGGCAGTAGCTGACAATGTCAGTCCAGAGAGTTACAAAATGCTTTAAACTTCACTGCATACACAAATGGAACAATTGGATATGATATTTCTTTATTCCTAATTTTGCCAATTTACTGACAAAAATCCACCTTCTCCCTACCATGCCTTCATTTTGTCAGTTATAATTGCTCTCTTTCAGATCTGATCAGGGATACAGAGAAGATAAAACAGCCTTTAGTTTGTCTGCCTGGAGAATCCATAAGAAACAGAATTATTCAGGTTTCTGTATGTCCATTAAAAACACCTGTCACACAGGCACACCTGTGTATTCTACCTGCAGACACTTCATTATACACTGCAGGTTTAAGATCAACTTGTACAAAAGGTCTAAAAAAAGATTCAGTTGAAAAGAAATGATAGGAAAACCTAATGACTGCGTTTTTCTGCATTTCTAGTTTTAACCTCAATATTCCTATTAATATTATGGAAGTATGACAGACGCAGAGGTGACAACACATTATAGACAAGATAACTGGTCATTTCTGCCAAAATCAAGCAAGTCAGAAGGAGCCTGACTTAGATTTCTTACAGGAAGGACAAAAATCCACCTGAGCCAGTTTATTTCTCTTCATGTCTATATGGCTCAAATACCTAAAGTTAATTTGCTTGAAAATATCCTGAGTGCCTCTGAAAATCATATTGCAGGTTTCAGTGGACAAACTCTGCTCTTAAGGTGACCATTATAAGCAGGACTGACTGCTCTCCTCTCACTTTTTCTTGGATATTTTTTTAAATAATTATATTTAAAATAGTCTTATAAAGCCATCTTGAAATATTTCATTTCCTGCAAGATCACTCTCCGCCAACATTAAAATGTAAACTGGTTTGACAGTATGTGCCTAGATATGCGTTTTGAGCCTTTCCAAACAGTTGGGGTAAACAGCAGAGCTCCACAGCAGCTAATGAACCAAAGATAATGACGGGTACTGGTATGATTTACTGTGTATAAAAGAAAAACACCCCCTACTCCCCCCACAAAAAAAAAATCCTCCACTGTGGTTAGTGAAGCATATAAGAAACTGTGGCTTTGCAGCTTTGTGAAGCAGCAGAAACAATTCTGCAGCCAGAGCAAATCCTGTCCCCTCCCAGATGTACAGCAGGGCAAAGCACCAGCACTCCAGGGAAGTCAAGGGCTTCCCTTAGCACAAGGACTCCTGTGCACTCCGAATCCAGCCTATAATCTTTCAATAGCTTCCCTGGGAATTGTTTCACATTTCTGTAACAGCAAGTTTATTGTCACAGCATTTTATGAAGCTGCCAAACACACAAATGGATCCAAGCAATTGGCTTGTGATGGCTTCAGCCTGTTTGGTCAGCTCATCGGGGACGACACCGAAATGAACCAGAACTTTGTTGATTTTTAACTTAGTGAAACACTCTGAATGGGATAAAGGATCCCGTGTTTCTTGCTGAGCTTTGTGAGTAGGAGTTTTAATGCTTTCATGTACTGCTGCTCTGTGCTCCATCTTAAGCACATCTTTCATCCTGAAGGAATCCAGCAGTAGGCACGAGAGCTTAAGGCAAAAGACAGAAGGCTAACAATGATTTCAGTCCTATCAAGAAGGATTCCTTTCTTTAAGCAGCTTACACTGACCTTTCTGTGGTGAATTCTCTCCAGGCAGCTCTCCAAAGAGCATAATAAAACATGGTTCTTTCATGGAGTTGTGTGTGCACCTGGGTGTGCACGCGGGAGCGTGGGACAGTTTGCTGCATGAAGGCACCCAATGAGGCCGTCCCTTAAACATCCTGCCAGTCCCTATATACCCACTGCTCTAGGGACTGGTCTCATTAGATATAACTTAATGAACACAATAGAAATGTCCTTGCTGTATTGTCATTTTTTTTTTTTTACATGCCACCATTCTACCCTTTTCCATTGGAATTACTCTTTCTTATATTTTATTCTTCTTGTTCTTTTGTTGAATTGTAAGGTAGAAAAAGTGAAGGCCATTTATAATTCAGAGATGCAGAAAAGACAGCATCCTAAGGGCTGCAGAGAACAAACAAAGTTTGGGCAGACCACTCGTCCCCTCTGGTGGCTGTGTTTAAGGATCCAAACATTCTCAGCTCCTGCTTTTTCACCAAAGTCCCTTTGACTGACTCTAGCTTTGTACATCCTTAGCTCCACTTCGGGTATATCTTCTGTAACCGTTCCATCTGAGAAGCAAGACAAGTCTAAGTGTTACACAGTACTGGAAAAAACTGGAATGCCAAACTTCAAGGAAAGAGATGCAGTCAATAGAACAGGCACCAGCGCTGAACCTCCCAGTCGCCTTGGGTGCTTCACTCTGCTCCAGACCCAGCAGCATCAGACCCTGCCGCGACAGAAAATTCAGCCAGTTACACCTGTGGCTCAGAAGTGCACCAGGCATAGCTAAAGAGCAATATCACCCTCACTTGTGGGCATTCAGAACTTAATATAAGTGCATAGCTTATTTTTTAAATTATCTTAAGGTGCTTTTCAAAAAATCTAAGCCAAGCTGAAAAGGCACTTTTACTCCAGACTGAGAAAGCTTACAGAGGAGGTTTTTCTTCTATAACTATATCAGCTGCAGTTTATGTTTTAAGGCTATACCAAAAATATTTTTTGAACAAAAAAGTGTTTAGTGCAGTACATAAATGGTTGAAGTACAGTAGCTATTACAGAAATGGAAGGAGGACTACAAATGCCTACATAAATTGATAAGTCCATTTCTCTGTGAAATACACAGGCTGGGGAAATAAATCATGTATCACAGTAGTGGGCAGAGCACACAAGCACCTGGATAGATCCCTCCCTACATGAGAAATGTATATGATCTTGTCTCTCCCATTTCCCAAAAAACTAATAATGATTTACTGTTGAGTTTCAAAAGACGTATCCTCATAAATACGAACCATCAGGGAAGACTCTAGCGTTAATTCAGCAGCAGCATTTTTATTTGTACCAAACAGCAAGGTAACACTTGAGAAGAGCTCAGCTACTCCTTCCAAATAACAGAGCACACGGGAAATATTTGGAGCATAAAGGAGCAGGGCCTGTCCAACTCCTTCAACCCATGTAATAATCATCATTATTGTGAGCTGCAAAATATGAATGTTCACCTCTGATGTGCTGTATCATAAATATTTCTGTGTTTAATATATTGTTCCTCAGGATTTTTTCCCCTTCCAGGATTTTATTTTTCAGAATGAGTGACATTAACTACAGAAAAAAATAAAAATGCAATAATTGACATGGTACCCAGGACTTTCTCAAAAATATGTTAAATGTGGTGACTGTAGAAGCAATACAGTTACAGTGACATGCCTCTCGCATACACTCTGCTACTGATGTTAATTCCTGTCTTATCGACTCTGAATTCTCTTGTGGACCACCGCTCTTGGGAACTGCCAACATTCTTCAATCACCGGCTTGATGGGCAAAGGTTGTCAGCCAACCTAATAATAATAATGAAAAACTACCTGCTCTTGCACTGCTACTTATTTTTATTGTAACACTGCTTAGAAACTTCAACTAAGATCAGGGACCTACTGATGCTTCCATTTTTAAATTGAAAGCAACTGGTTTTCTGTGTAATGCAGAGTAACCTTTGTTGCATATAATTTATAGCACACAGTGCAAGCATAAGAGGACCACATGCCATGGCTGGGCCATGACCAAGGGCCAGACCCTCACTCTGCCCCCGTTGAAACCAGCAGCTAGGGTCAGAAGGGGCTGGGCAGGGAGCTGTGCTAGGGGATGAGCTCGAAGACACAATTACTCCATCCTTTTATCTCACACAGATGGGGTGGCTCCACTTCAGCATCCCCAGAGGCTGGATCTGGGTTTTGGCAGCACACCAGAGGTCTCTCGATGGAGAGCAACCCCCCTCCATCCCTGCAGCAGCAGCTTTGCCAGTGCCAACAGCAAACCAACTCCCAAATTCCTGCAGAGGCAATAGCTGTAGCAGGCAGGTGTTATCAGCATCCCACAGCAGCACTCTTTTTGGGGAAGGGAGCAAGCACTATTTATGAGAGAACAGGAAAGTCTGCTCCAGAACTGGACTTGAATCCCATGACCGTGAAAATTTGACTTACCTTGTTCTGGGCTATATAGCAGGACCAGGCAAATAAAGTTAAGTCTCTAAATTCTTTTTTTTTATTATTTTAAATGCTGTTTTCTCTCTACCCCCAAACATCTGCAGTTCTACATACAGGATACTGCTATGCCTAAATACTATTTATCTAAAAATTCCATCGCAGCAAGGAACAGAGTTGGAACGCTTTTGATTTTACCATAGTGACATTTTCATGTCCACAAGTGTTTTCTTACAAATTTTTGACCGGCTGAACGTTTTATGTAGGAATTACTATTAGAAGAAGTTTATGTAGGTTCTTGTGGGTGACTGGCTTCTACATTGCAAACCATGCATCACCAGGATTCAAGGTGCGGCCTCACCAGTGCCGAGTACAGGGGCACAATCACTTCCCTAGTCCTGCTGGTCACACTATTCCTGATCCAGGCCAGGATGTCGTTGGCCTTCTTGGCCACCTGGGCACACTGCTGGCTCATGTTCAGCCGGCTGTCAACCAACACCCCCAGGTCCCTCTCTGCTGAGCAGCTTTTCAGCCACTCTCCCCCGAGCCAGATCCAAAAACTCTGAGAAATTAAGGCCCTTTTGTTTCTAAACCTTGGGAAGTTCAGTGAGAGCTGTTTAGAACATTACCCAGAGAACCCAGCGCTAATCCATTATGGGCACCACCCAAGTAGACAATTGCAGCAGGAAAGAGATTTTATCGGACTGCTGGCCAATAGTTCCTTGCAAATCAGAGGGGCACCATATTTCTCCTTTGCTGTATTTTCAGTCAGTATTTTATTGATTTTTTTTCTACAGTATCTTTTATTTATCATTTTTAACCATGTTCTAGTGACCTCCACAATTTGTAATTGAAGGGCCAGCACAAACATGATTCAAGAACAAGAAAAAAGTAATAAATTCAGGAAGAAAAAAAAATCTATATTCAGAAGCATGAGTGCACAGAAATATTCAGAGTATTTTGAAGCACATTTCTTCATAGGACTCCAGGACTATGTGGGGAGATTTTTTTATATATTATGAAGACACCAAGAGGTGCCACAGCAGCTCTGTGGGTTTGATGTAAACTAACACCACTGCCCATTAAGAAGTATCAAATAACCAGGAATAAGTCTGAGGTATAACTCACCATTGGTTTTCATTTCATCCATGAAGTGACTGGCACCGATTTGTTCCCACACCAAAAGAGAGTTAGCCCAGTATTCCCAGTGGTACCATCAGACCTCTCACATCTGGCCTCAAGAATTCAGTTGTAAAGTGACAGTAGCAGACGATAACTGCTGCTGTGGGACATAAAATGGGCAGGAAAAGAGAAACAAAAAAAACAAAAACAAAAACAAAAACAAAAACAAAAACAAAAACAAAAAAGAGTGAACTGAGGGGAGAGTTCAGATAGGTACAAGGAAGCCCAAGTTCTATAATCATCTGTTTGCAAGACAAAAACTGAAGCAGGAGAGGAAGAAACCAGCAAATGGGCTTCTTAAAATGTATACTTCTTAAAATAAAATATAATCCTGTCAGCTGTTGTCTTACAGTGAACCCAACTGCTACGCTAAAGCTGCACAGTGTATTAAGAGTTGCAGAAACTGTGAACTCTAATATAACTCTCTTTAATTTATAGTTGCCTGACAGTTTTGTTCTACTAAGCTATTTACTTGATGTATGTCTGACATCACTTCAAATGAACTGTTCAAAACAGAAATACAATGTAGATGGGATAAATGATTTTGTTTAGAAGACTTCCCAAAGTTGGCCTGTAAAATATACCAGTTGCAGAACTTACTCCCTACCTGCATGTACTGCCATACGCCCCTTTAGGTGGGCTACATCACCTCTACTTTGCTTATAGATCCCTGTGCTTCACAAGTACCCATGTGAGCACAGGTTAGACTCTGCTCCACACCTTCTGCCACTTGTGAGCTGCTGCTCAGCACTGGGGTTTACACCTGGAAACCAAACAACACAGGCGGTGTAGGACCATACGAGATGTGGACCAGGAAAGACGGGACTGTAAGTGTGGATTGCACTCCCAGAATGCTAGGGAATTCAGCAACCAGCTCTGGCAGAGCGTGGTATTTCAACCTCTTTAACATGTGTTACTAAGGACCCAGGATGCATTTTCACAGCCTCACATCTGTTTGCATTCCCAAAATTGCCCTTATGAAGAGCCATTTGTTGTGCACAAACCTAGCAAATGCATGGGGACAGCAAAGTGCTGATAGGGTGAGCTGTTATGATTTTGACTGTGGCTAGCAACAAAACAACATGCGGTCACTACCCTCCCCCTCCCAGGAAGGCAGAGAGAATTAAAGGGGTAAAGGGAAAAGAGACTCATGGGCTGAGATAAAAACAATTTAATAACTAAACTGCAATAATATTGGAAATAATGATTATAATAACAAAGATAACAGTAATACATACAAATATACAAATGAGTGATACACAGTGATACTGCTCACCACCCGATGACCAAGGCTCAGCCCATTCCCAGCTAACAATCCTGGAGCAGGGAGAGTCCCGAAACCACAAGCCTGGAACAGAGATAAGAGTCCAAGTGTCCGAGAGACCGAGATGACACTGAGAGAGGGGTGACCCAAGACAACCAAGAGCAAGAGAGACCCCTTCCAGACAGAGCCTCACCTCTACACTGGGTGTGATGGGCATGGTATGGAATAGACCATTGGCCAGTTTGGGTCTCAGTCCTAAACCTAAGGTCGAATCCTGGGCTGGTCACTGGGGCTGTGCTCCCTCCCAGCTTCTCCTGCCCCTGCAGACATGGGCACAGCAGAGAAGCTGGAAAGTCCTTGGCTGTCCTGGCAGCAGCTCTAACCATCAGTGTGTGATCAGCTTCTCCTCAGCACAAATCCAAACCAGCCTCACACTGGCTGCGGTGAAGAAAGTTAACTCTGTCCCAGCTGAAACCAGGACGTGGGCATGTTCTAGGAACTGCACAGGGGCCACATGCATGTAATAGCACATGTAAAAAAGCTTAAGATGTGGAAAACAAATCTGAAAATCACATTAAAAATCCACTCCTTGGGAATTCATTACACCTTTGGAGTGAAGACAAGCACCTCAAATAAGGCTCTCAAATGAACAACCAGAAACATCCTCAGAAACTCTGGATAAATATAAGTTTGTTCTAGCCAGGAAAGATTCAAGAGATTTTCACTGAGATTCACTTTGAAAGCTTATAAAAACAACACAAAAGGTGCTGGGAAAATGGAGACTTATCCCTTTCAAGGTCATGCTGGCCTCAGTCTAGCACAGCACTTGAGCACACACATAATTTTCAGCACACACATAATTTCACTGTAAACAGTATTAAAGCAGCTTATAAGATCAAGGCTTGAATATCCACACCTTTTCTTATGAAGCCTTAAAAGTACAAGAAAGTCTATAAAAGCAGTTTATTAATATAACACCTCCCTGAAGAGCTGACCTCGACCCTTTTCATTCTGAAGAGTAAACATGTTTATCAAAATATTCAACAATTAGTCACAGCAAGAACAAAAACTTAAGTTACATCACACCACAAAGAAAAAAGTCCTTGCGGTAATCAGCTGTTACTCAACACTTTTGCAATGTTATTGCTTGCAATTACCCCGTTCAAGGCTCCACATCTTCAAACTTTAGTCTCAGCATGGAAGTTCAATTTATGTCACCAGCACACCCGCTCCTCCTGCTCTGCAGCACCGTCCGTGAAGGATCAGGATATAAAGCCAGCCCGTGTCCAGCCAGGAGCAACGACAAAGGCAATACCTAACCACTGCCACTGCAAAATGGTTGTCACCAAGAGCACAGTAGCCCATTATTAGATTGTCAGGAATCTTTGATTTAAAAGCCATAAAAGCTATATTTTATCATGGATTTTGCTAAGCCAAGGGTTTTCTAGCCTGTAGGATTAAATTGCTTAAGAAGTAAGACCTATCCAGCTTTAATTCCATTTCTATTTGTTTACACTGTTGGCATATGACTCTGGATTCTGTGCAAAGTCACTGAACAAGAGAAACAAGGTGTACAGTTCTCAATTAATTCAAACAATTCAGAACAAACTTTGTTTCACATCCATGGATTCATTGACAAAGCATTATATATAAAATAAATATAAATATATATTAAAAAATATAA
>NW_010103693.1:0-11124 GCF_000699245.1 Pterocles gutturalis | reverse complement strand
TCCTGGCATTTTTGCCTGCCTTCCTCTTCATTGGGTTGCACTGCCCCTGAGCCTGGAGGAAGTGATCCTTGAATGTTAGCCAGCTTTCTTGGGCCCCTCTTCTCTCCAGGGCTTTATCCCATGGGCCTCTTCCAAGCAGGTCCTTGAAGAGGCCAAAGTCCGCTCTCCTTAAGTTCTAAATTCCCCACCAGCCCTTCCTTGTTGGTGAGAACAAGGTTCAGCATAGCCCCTCTCCTGGTTGGCTCCTCTCTCACTGCATTACTGTATAGCAGTTTCATTGCATAGCACACTGACTCACCTTCACGGGCAGCTGATAGAAGAAAGCAATTCCGCATCTATTCCATGCAGAACCTTATGCCTCTGTTTACATTTCTTGTTCTGCACAGAGAGAAGGCCTTGTACTACTAAGAATATGAGCAAAACAACTCTACAGCAGTGTAAGCATTGCAGCGTAAGCTTTTTCACGACACTCAGAAGAAAAATCATCAGGATCTTCTTCTTAATAAGAATAGGAAAGAGAGTATAGTTTCTTACATCCCAGCATCTGGGAAACAGAAGAACATCAGAACTAAAAATATTCTCCAGGTAGCCAGAACTATTTGAAATATGTATACCCATTTATTTACAAATAAGTATTATCATCTCCAAATTATAAATGTCTATAAAAAAACTTATGCTCTATTTTAAAATGTACTGTAAACATCTGTAATTTTAAATTAATTTTTGAAAATATAGGATGAACCTCTGTATCAGAAAGGCGAGACACCTTTCCTCCATTTCCAGGTTTTTCTTTACCTTGCAGAGCAGTCACAGACTCTCTGGTTCTGAATGCTCAGCATGAGCTGGATTCTGAAAATTTGTCAAGTGAGACCCGAAGCACATCCTGTTCAGGATGAGGCTTGCAAATCTCACTTTATGCCAGAAAGATGGGTTGTGGTGGACTCCATCTGCTCTCATAGTCTAGCCTGCTTGGGAACCAGGGATGCAAAGCCCACCTGAGAATGCACCTCCTCCACAATGTGAACACACGGTCAATTCCTGACAGCCTAACTGCTCTTGGGAAGCAGCCTAACTGATGCTTCAGTTAGCATAGTTTAAAAACAACTAAAATACAATGTGTGCAGAGATTTATTTCCAATTACACTCATGTAAAGAAATTAATTTATTTATTAAATACATTATTCCACTGCAAAGATAGAGGAGGAATTGTTATTTTTTCACCTGTTCACCAGTCATTTGTTGCATCAGTTAATTTGGACTTGATGGTAAAGTGATGATGATGATAGTAATAATAATAATAATAATAATCTTAAAAATACAAAGCCTATGCATGAATGGCCGCACTTAGAGTGAAGCTTCTTCACTTCAGAATAATTTTGCCATAGTAATGTCCTGTTAGCTGCAAGAGAGTTTCTTTTGTTTGACCTCAGTACACTTGTTCTCAAGGAAATTAGCACACAGAAAAAAACATCTTTTCATTTCAGTTTTGTATTTTGTCTCACAAGTAGATGTTTTATAATTAATTTAAAAGGAATCAAAGAACACACGTTAGTTGCTGACAGTGGCATTGATCATGCATATTTTAATAAATCTTACTTATACTCATTTGTTTATTCAGTTTATGAACCATGAAGCAGAGGAAAAAACTTAACTGTTTAGATATGTGCTTAAGCCCAATTCTCATAGACTACTTATAAATCAAGATGGATTTTTATAAAAGTAGAAGTACAAAGTCAAAGATTAGTGTCAAACCACATAATCTTCGTCAGGATTTAACAAACTGGCATCAGTATACAATGATCCTCATCAGCTTCTGGCGGGTTTATAACTGAAGCTGTCAATGAAAGGAGCATTGTATGAGATACAAATAACAGGAAAAATCAGTCCATTTGTAGTTTGTGCACTGCACATTCAAAAAAACCCCCATAAAACCAAACCCAGAATCACAGTGAAGTTATCTAAAATTATAAGGGAGGAAAGCAGTGGCTAACCTAAAAGGTCAGAGGTCAGATCCATGATCAAGAGTAGCACTTCAGTGTGTTTATTAGAAGCAACATTTCCACTGGAATTCATGAAGTTAAGCGTGTAAACAAGATCTCACATAATGAAGAAAGCACAGGAGGAGGAAGAGATGTTATTCTGCAATGCAGCATTTCCTCCACTGAAGAAAGTGCACTTCCATGCAGCTACATTACGTCACTGAAATGTGCAGTTTCTCAGTCTGAAACACATAGTTGAAATTGCAAGAACAAAAACTATCACAGATCTCTTAAAACTTGTTAAATTGCTTTTCATTTTATTCTTCATTTTTTAAAAGAAAAAAAAATTCAGTGAATAGCTCAATAATTTTAATACTAAAATAATGCAGCCATGATTTGTTGAGTGTTACAATATCACTAATTTCTACCATAGGAAGACAGTTAATAACTCATCAGTCATTTCAAGGTTTGAAACAAGTCTGCAGGTAGAAAAAAATACTCCTTTTTTAAAAACTAGTGTTAATTTAATTTCTGATTTTCCTTTCAAGAAAATGATTCATTTTCCTGAATCATGTCAGATGTAATAGTTTTTCTTCCATGCTCATATTTCAGAGAGTAGTTTGATGATTCAACTTTGATTTATATAAGAACTATTTCCTCTCTTTTCTTCCCTTTAAAAAAAAATGATAAAATCTAAGAAATAATATATTTGGACCCAGACTACCTTATTCTTCTTGATCTTAATAATTTTAGGACTGTTTTATATTAACAAAAAATCTTTTTTTTTTTTTTTTGGTAAATCCATTGATTGTGATCATGACATTTTATATATTAGAACTTTGTAAGTTTTAAGTTTGCAACAAGCACTTTATTTTCTCTTTTTTTTTTCTCCCATCACTTCATAAAAACATTAATTTTTATAAAGCATCTAGGAAACTGTAAAAAATTTTTCAGATCATCTCTCTGTGTTACTAATATATCCTACTGTGTTACCTATGGACAATTGATGTATTCTTGGCTACTGACTTTTAGTAGAAATTGTTTATGTATTCTTTTCTGCATTACTCTGATAAAGAGAATAATGCACTTAATTTAATAAATGTTAGTCTACCATAATTTTGGGCCAGCTGCAATTTCTTGCTTTGCATTTCAGAAATATATCCATGTTGGTCTTATTTTGCTGTTTTTCAAGAGTAGCTTGTGCTCTTCTATAGTCACATTTTCCTATAGAGTTTCTTTAAAGCAGATTCTGGCAAGATAGGACAGTGAAGAAAGGTAACTAATAAAACTGCCAATATCTTTCATATCTGATCACAAAAAGGGTGGTCCCCTGTTGTGACATTCTTAAGGCTACCAGATTCGTAGAATCTTAGAATAATTTTGGCTGGAAAATGAAGAACATTGAACATTTTTATTTTGTTCACTGAAATATTTCAATATTAAATTACTATATGAAAAATTACAGATGAAGCTTACTTTCATATGAACATTTCTTAGTCCATTATGAACATTTCCAAACTTGTCATAATTGATACACTTAATGTGATACTTTTGGATCATTTTTACTGTTACATGCATTTAAAATAGACATCATCCAAAGCTAACTAAATTGTTCATATTCATATACATATATGCATAATGGTTTATTGTGTTGACAACAACATGGCATCTCAGATGCTGAAAATTGATGGAAGAGAAGTTGTATGATATCTTTTACAGGCATGTAGTTTTAGACTGATTTGATTATCCAAGCAATAAAACTTTAGCTAGCTGCTGGTTACAGCCTTACAAATCTGAATAAAGTTGAATGTGTAAGGGTGGTGTAATCACTGTAGTTCATGAGTGTTAAAGGTGCTTGGTGTTTGAAAGATTAGTCTCTAATGAATTTCACAAATTCGATGATACTCCCTTAAGAGGCTTCTGTAGCAATAATGTAGTGACCATTGAAATAAATGAAAAAAAGACACACAGCTTGGTGTCAGTTGTAAACTTACTGAGGGTGCACTCAATCCCACTATATATGTCACTGAAGATATTAAATAGCATTTGTCCCTGTACAGACCCTTGAGGGACACCAATTGTTACTGCTTTCCACTTGGACATTGAGCCATTGACTGAAGCTCTTTTGATGTAGCCATTTGGCCAATTCCTTATCCATCTAACAGTCCATCCACCAAATCCATATCTCTCCAATTCAACACTGAGAATGTTGCGTGGGATCATGAAAATGGCCTTACAGAAGCCCAGGTAGTTCTTCCCTTGTCCACTGATGCAGTCACTCCATGTAATTTGGTGTCATCCATAAAATTTCAAAGGAGGGATTCTATTCTTTCATCTAGGTCATTAGAGATGCTAAATGCTAAACAACATCACCACTATATCAGTCCCTGAAGAACACCACTTGTAATTGGTTGCAAACAACACAATCTACTGAAGCTGTATTTCACCAATATGACAGTAAGGACACTGCTGGAGAGAATGGCAAAGGCTTTGCTAAAGTCAAGATAAACAACATCCACTCCCCTTTTGTCATTCATTGAGGTATTTTTCTCATCACAGAAAGCAAGAGCTTGGTCCATCATGATTTCTGCTTGAGAAATCTATGCTGGCTTTCCCAATCACACTTCATCTTTCACATGCTTCAAAACGGCTTCCAGTAACTTCCTGGGGAATGAGATGGGTCTCACCAAACTGATGTTCCCCAGACCCTCCTTCTTTCCTTTTTGAAGATGTGGGTGATATTTGTCTTTTTCCAGTGCTGAGGAACCTTCTCCAATTGCCATGATCTTTTAAAGATGATCACCAACCACTTGTCTCAATGCTGACATGTGGGTCAGAGACATCTGACTCTGGTAACATCCTTGAAGGAACTTGTTTGTCTTTACCTGCTAATGTGGCACTATATGGCTTCAGTAAGTGGATGTCATCATGTGGACAAAGAGATTTCTTTCTGTTCCTAGAAATTGCATTCTGTAGGTATTTGACATTGCCAGTAGAAATTCATATTATGTGTATTGACCACCTGATAGGGGACACTCTCAGGACCTGCCTGGTCTTATGTTAGCCTGAGTCAGTTTTAAGTTCTGTAGTGGTAAAATGACCACTGCCTGACCTGTTGTAAAAGAAGCCCTGTAAATACCGTCCCAGCTGAAGGTGTGATCCTGGCATAACAGACAGTGTTTCATTGTGTTCACTAACATGAAGGAAGGCTGTTATGGGATTTCTAAACACTGTTCAGAAACTATTGAGAGTGAAGCTGACTGTAACAATAAAACCCTAGCAGATATAGACCCAGTTTGCAATAAGAAAATCTCAGCAGATCCCCCAACAAAACCCACACACTGAACACCTTACTTCTAGTGAATACCTCAGGATGCTGCTGACTAGCTGCAGAACTCCCTTACTTTCTTCCTTCAGGAAGTCTGAAACTGTCAATCTTAGAACCCAGAGGAGTGGGTAAAATGTAAAACTGGAGAAACAAGATAGATACTAAGAAGGTTGGTTTTTGGTTTTTCTTTGGGGTTTTGATTTGGGATTTTTGGTTGGTTGGTTTTTTATTTGTTTTCCCCTTTGTAACAATTTTAACATTAGCATTAATACCGTTTTCTCTTTAACACTGGATTTATAGTGTTTATATTACTGTAACTAAACTGAAAAAACTTTCTCCCTTTTCTGCAAAAGACAAAAATTTCCAGCCACCTCACCTTCATAGTCTCCACTTGTGCAAGCACAGCCTTTCATGGTTCTTCCCTACCTGCTATTCTAGATTTGGACACCTGCTTGTGCAGGGTCTCCGCAAGGAACAGGGCAATCTCCTGTTTGTCTTCTCTGATCCTCTGTTGCCTGCCCTTCCTCCCACTGGTCCCTCATTTGTTGACTCACTGCCTACACTAGAGGGTACCTCCCACAGGAGAGGCCACCAGTGCCTTCAGCTGAAGAGACAGAAACGAAGTATTTCTTGCAGCCTGAGAATTTTTCATGGTGGTTGTGTCCTTCTTGAGGAGCTCCATTTGGGTCAGGGACTCTGATGTGCTGCAGTCATGTCCTATGGCACTCCACCGTGTTGTGCAGAACTGTGCTGTTTTAAGTGCTACCTCTGGGCCACCTCCCACACCAGCTTGTGTGTTAACTGCTAATTTGCTTTTTGTCAGTCCCGTTGCCATAGTCCTGTGGTCGTTACTGCTCTGAAGCAGCAGCTATGTAAATGCTCCCCATCAAACAGGAACCTATCATTCCACATCAAGGAAGCCAGTGGAGGTTGAAGGTGTGCTCACTCCCAGGCAGGAAGCTGCAGTCAGGAAGAGAAGCCCAGCTCTGTGAACAGCAAACAACCCTAGGACAACAGCCGGTCCCCCTGCAGTTACTATCTTGGGTTACGGAGGGATGTGGGAGGCTAATGTTCCCCTCCTCAACTGAGAGACTGAGAACAAGGAGTTGTCAGAAAAAAATGGAAAGTTTACACATTTAGAAATACTTAAAAAAAAGTGGCATGATCCTGATGGATTTGAAACATTATGTTGCTTGATGCATATAAGATGACTGTGAAATTCACCTTGTTCTTGTCTGTGCTTTTATTCATGTAAACTTGAAAATTTACTTTCCCTTTTGATAAATATTCTTTATTAATTTATTTAGCTAACAGAGCTGCAGCAAGGGAATGAATGACCTTCAAAGCTTTCTCTCTGCATCTGTGGTACAGTTTTCATTCCCACTAAAAGCAATAGAGATCTAAGGAAGCTGAGAGCCCAAATGAATAAGTGTGAAACCGTTAAAGACTGGCAGAGCTGGCAGAAGATGCAGAAGATGTGAGTGCAGTTGTTTCTAGACAAAACCCAGAAACATTTTCCTCATGTCTAACTACAACATACACCATTGTCAACAGAAAGTAGAAACAGTTGGTATCAGCATACAAAATAATTTCCCAAAGCTACTACTAGTAATTTTAATACATCACCCATAGGCAATAATGGACAGCATCTTCAACTTGAATAGACATTTTCTGTCCATTCAAAGTACTCAGAACAAACATGTGAATGCTACTGAAGAGCTGTGAAGTACAGCAATAAAGGATTGCATGTGAGGATAGCATGAAGTCCACTTCTTTCTGTTAGAAAAGATAAATGCTATACTTGCTCTTACAATCACAAGGGTATTAATAAAAAGGATTATTTTTTATAAAAGCCACACTAGTTCTTATATTGTTTACAATTTAAATTTTATTTGTAAAAAAATAACTTGATACAACTAAGTTCACAGTAATTTTAAGTTGGAGTCAAAGGAGAGTTTATTTAACCATACTTTTGAAGAATTTTTCATGAAAGACTTTGTTCTCCTTCATGCCATGCTTAAGACCACAACAGGAAGTAGGAACTTTCTAACTAAATGTTGGGCTTTAGAGAAAGTTGGTAACTGAACTGTGACTAGTCAAGTTGCTTGTGTTTAGCTAAAGAAACAGATTTGTAGTTAAGTTCTTCAACTAGCATGTTACAACTAAGCTACAAGAAGAGTTGTTTAATCCAACTGTTACTAGACACTGTCAAAAAACTCTTTTTTTTCACCTGTGGAAGTTCTCAATAGCCTCTTTATTATAGAGGTTTTTTTTCAAAGACATAGTATCGTGTATTTATTTCTGTGTCATATCTTTCATTATTCCTTTAGTTCTATTTCTTTATATAGCTATAATTTGCCTCATTTTTTTCTTTAAGAGTGTAGCTTTCCTTTTGTTGTAGTTTATATATAATATAATTTTCTAGATTAACTAGTTTATTATACAAAGCTAAATATGCACCAAAATGGAAAAACTAAACAGTGTAAATCTATGTAAAACTGATATATAATAAAAAAACAAACACATGTCTCAGTGTCCTTAAGTATGAACAGATGGTAATATAGTAAGTTCCAAAAAATTTAAGGTGTGAAGTTCTTTCACATTATCTAGATTAAATATCCATTATTTTCCAGGAGCAAAGGATGGATAGATGCAGGCATCATGATCATGGAAATATATCTTACTGTGCTATATGACTGCTATATGTGGTGAAGTCACAAAACTATATTCAGTTATGATCCAACACTATTTTCTGTAATACCTTTTCAAGTAACTGATACTAAGAAATACCTGACTGTGCAGTTCCAGCTAGCAGAGATGCTCATGGGTGCTCTTTTAGATGCTTTCCTGAGTCAGTCAGATTTCTGCTACATATTTTCTTTAGAGCAAAACAGATCTTAGTCTGAATTCTCCCGCACATCCTTCTACCTCTACAAATATCTCTGATATCATCCCACTAAAAAGTTAAGAAAAAACATTGAACTTTCATGATAAGGAACCTAGAATTACTGTATCATAGTTAGCACATAAGAATTAAGAAGCACAACACTTTTCTGAATTAGGGTGACAGTGAAATTTAATATACTGGGATCTCATAAAAATTAAAAGTTCCTTGAACTCCAGTAAATAAAATTGTAAAGAAAACAGTATGTTTGACTGTATATTTAAAGCTCTGGCCTAACACTAAAAAATACACGTTTTGATTCTTGGTCATAGATAAAGGGTGTCCTTGAGCAAAGGACACTTTGATTGTCAAAGTATTTAGATATAAAATTGCCAGATCCATAGCCTGTAAAATCACTGAAATTTTTTTCACGTGCTTTGGATCAAGCATCACATGTTTTTTCTTCAACTTCATAGTTTGTCCTTGTTTTCTTTGTTGTTTTCTACTCACATATTGTGAAGGGGGCTCCAAACTAAATGCCACTATATTACAAAAATAAATAACAAGGCTACTGTGAAGGTTTATGCAATGTGTTCACTTCTTCATCCAATTTCCTATTACTGGAAAAAGAAAGAGCAGGACAAAAGGCAGAAGCCTCTTAGCAGACAGTTAACATTTATATGTCTAACACATCACTTAGTCAGATTTTAGAAAATAGCATTCTGTGCAGGTTTGCTAGTCAGAAATAAAAATAAATCTTCTGACTGGATCTGCTTATGTTAAGCTGACTACACAGTGGTAGTAAACAGATCTTAGCTAGGATGGCTTTACACCCATCTCATCTCGACTGTCAGGAGAATGCCTCATGCACTGGGACACTTTATTGTAACTACAGGAACACTCAGATAGCAGAAAGAGTTTTTGGCTTGTGTCTCTCTCCTTGTCCATTTGTGTATCCTAAGAAATATAAAATCCTGGGAGAAGCTGCCTTGGAAACAGAAGAAACAGTTCCAGCCTCTGAATCATGATTACAAAAAGACGTCTGATCTTATGCAATAAAAAGCAATATTATTATTATTTGACCCATAGTTTAGCACTTTAGCTGCTGTGTATCCCAATCTGAGAATTTAACTATCATTTCCAGACAACTTGCGTGTCTAATTTGGTTTTGGTGAATTTCATGCCTGCAGCCAGGTAGGTGCCTTGTAAGTTTTGGAATTCTGAACATTGAAATGTTTAAGCATTCTTTTTTGGATCTCTGCATTTGCCGTCACTTCTCTGGAAAAGTTGCTCTCCTGACCACAGAGAGCTACCTCCAGGACATTTTAAAAGTTTTTTAGTTCGGGTATTTTTTTTGGTGGAGAGAAATAAATGGTTTAGCCCATGTTCAACTCTGAGAGCATAAGATATCAAGTGGTCTCATCTTCAAATTTCACTGAAGTTGAGGGGAAAGTCCTACGTAGGAATTATCTGTATTTCTGAGGGAAAAAAAAAAAAAAAAAAAAAAAAAGAAGAGATAGGTTTTTTTTACGAAAAGAAGGAGCAGAGGAGAAATTTATTCCAAGCTTTAAAATCTCCTTAGAAGTAAGCACAAAATAATGCTCTAGAGAAAAATAATTAATTGTTTTTAATTTTGCTATGCCTTTGTCCATCTTCCCACTGAATTTCAAATGGTAAGGATATTTCATGAAAGCAATTTTTTTTTCTATTTAACAGTTCTCAAATATGGTATATCAACTGAAGTAATAACCTGTGCTGTGACATCAAAGTAATTTACTCCTCAGCCAGCTGTAATGTTACCAACAGATGATTATGACTAGCTGGGGATATAATAGTGCAAGAGAGAAAGCTCTTTATAAATGAACCCTATGTTTGTTCAAATATCTTTAGGGCAAAAAGATGATGATGGAAAGAAATAGCAAAATTGATTCTAAATATAATTCTTATCAAAGTCTTTTGTCAATCTGTAGCTAGTCTCTAGCAAAATTGTGTACCATGCTTTCTGCATACCTCTCCCTTTGGATCCTTTTTGAACTTGCAGTTTGAAAATAAACCGAACTGTTTCTATTGGCAGTCAACAGGAAGCTATTGTTTTCATTTTCAAAAGGAAAAAAAAACAAACAAAAGACTTCTACCCCTGAAAAAAAGCCAAGTAGCTCCCTTCTAATAAATATAAAATGAATTTGAACACCAATAATTCATGTATATAAAAATTACTACATTGTGTTTAAACACATGGCGGTTTCCAGGAACATTTCTATGACATTTAGACTGAAATAGTTGGGTTTATTTTTATTCAGAGTAATTTTTGACAATATTAGATACAACCAAATTGTGTATTGGCATTTCTCTGTGTTTGCGGTAGTTTCCTTAATTTCTTTTTCAATCAGTTTATCTATCATCCCAAGAAATTATAAAATTAAAGTGAACATGGTGTTTTAGTTCCCTGTAAAAATGGTGTGCAGATGACAAATGGATGATGGTGATGACGATGGGTGATTTAACTGAATGATATACTGGAAGTCCTGAATCAAACTGGTATAGAGAGGATTCTGTTATTTACCAGTGTTTCCACAATGTACATCTCTGTGCACAGAAACACGACAACGAATGAAAAATAACTGAATTTATCAAGGCTTACACTCTGAAGCTGAAGTAGTTTAGTATAAAGCTGCACTTGAAAAACTAGATAATTTTGGCAAACTCCAAATATTGGTTTTGTAATATTAACAGAGTTAAGTCCAGGTGGCGACCGGTCACCAGTGGTGTTCCCCAGGGATCGGTTTTGGGGCCTGTCCTGTTTAACATCTTTATTGATGACCCGGACGAGGGGATTGAGTGCTCCCTCAGTAAGTTTGCTGATGATACCAAATTGAGCGGGTGTTTTGGTCTCCTTGAGGGTACGAAGACTTTGCAGAGGGATCTGGACAGGC
>NW_010103692.1:0-896 GCF_000699245.1 Pterocles gutturalis | reverse complement strand
GCCGCCCGCGCCAGCGACGCCGGGCTCTACCGCTGCCAGGTGGTGGCCGGCATCGAGGATGAGCAGGACCTGGTGCCGCTGGAGGTGACGGGTGAGCTGGGTGCAGGGTGGCATCGCTGGGAGCACCACGGGGACCGTGGCGGGGGACGGGGGCACCTGGGAGGTTCTGCATCTTGTGCAAGCGGCCATGGAGCCTGTGCACCCCGTGCGAGCCATGCACCTTATGCACCCCGTGCAAGCCGTGCAAACCATGCACCCTGTGCAAGCCGTGGAGCCCATGCACCCCGTGCGACTTGTGCACCCTGTGCAAGCTGTGCAAACCATGCACCCTGTGCAAGCCATGGAGCCTGTGCACCCCGTGCGAGCCATGCACCTTATGCACCCCGTGCAAGCCGTGCAAACCATGCACCCTGTGCAAGCCGTGGAGCCCATGCACCCCGTGCGACTTGTGCACCCTGTGCAGGCTGTGCAAACCATGCACCCCGTGCAAGCCCTGCACCTTTCAATAAGCTGTGCAACCTGTTTTTCCTGTGCACCCTGTATAAACTGAGCCGTGCACCCCATGTGAGCCGTGCGCCCCATGCACCCTGTGTGAGCCATGCACCTTGTGCACCCTGTGCAAGCTGTGCACCCCACGCACGCCATGCAAGCCCTGCACCTTGCATAAGCCGTGCACCCCGTTTACCCCATGCACCCTGTATGAGCTGTGTGAGCTGTGTACCCCGTGCAAGCCGTGCACCCCGTTTACCCCATGCACCCTGTTGGTCCAAGCCATGCCCCCCGTGCCCCCCGTGCCAGCCCTGCACAAGCCATGCAAGCCCTGCACCCTTTGCAAGCCCTGCACCTCGTACAAGCCATGCGCCCCACGCACCCCGTGCACCCCGTGCCAGCCCTGC
>NW_010103691.1:0-483 GCF_000699245.1 Pterocles gutturalis | reverse complement strand
GAGAAACCCAAAAAAATCCGTGAAAACCCCAAAAAAATCAGGAGAAACCCAAAACAAATCCGGAGAAACCCAAAAAAATCCGGAGAAACCCCCAAAAAAATCCGGGGAAACCCGAAAAAAATCAGGGAAAACCCCCAAAAAATCAAGAGAAACCCCAAAAAATCAAGAGAAACCCCCAAAGATTCAGGGCAACCCAGAAAAACTCATGGGAACCCCCCAAAAAATTGGTGAAACCCAAAAAACCTCACTGGAACCCCAAAAAAAGTCATGGGAACCCCCAAAAAGTCAGGGGAACCCCAAAAAACTTGGTGAACCCAAGAAAACTCAGGGGAGCCCAAAAATCTCATGGGAACCCGAAGAACCTCATGGAACCTCAAAAAAAGTTGGTGGAACCCAAAAACACTCATGGGAACCCAAAAAAGTGATGGGAACCCCAAAAAAAGTAATGGGAACCCCAAAAAATTGGTGGGAACCCCAAAAAAA
>NW_010103690.1:1162-1907 GCF_000699245.1 Pterocles gutturalis | reverse complement strand
TCCTCTCCGTTTCTGCAGGCGAAGGAAAGAGAACTGGAACTGAAAAACACATGGTCTGAAAACAAGCTCAGCCGCCGGCAGACTCAAGCCAAATACGGATTCTGACGCCTCCCTCCCGCTTTTTGGCCGCTGTCCCAGGTGACCTCCCGTGCCAGCCTCCTCCTGGAGATCAGACGGGCGTGCAGGACGGGGTCTGCTCGGGGCTGGGAGAAAGGTTGAAGCAAACGGCTCCTGAAACCCCACCTGTAATCCTTCCCCCCTCCTCCCCCTTTGTAAACGATCCCGTAGAAGGTAGGGATCGAGCCCGTGTCCTACGAGCAGCCGCAGGGAAGGTGCCTGGTGCCAGGCTCGGAGCTTTTCTCCCGCAGGCGCAGGGGCTGCTCCTTGCCGGACGTCCCCTCGCCCCTGGAACTCGAGGCAGACTCTCAATAAATTCCCGAATGCCCCTTTGCTCCTCTTTTGGACTCGCTGTGCGTGGAGAGTGTAATTTTTCTTTCTCGAGGACAGTGAGTTTCAAGAACAAGCCTGTTTGGTTTTTTTTTTTTATCCTTTTATTTGAGACGTCCTCCCGGCTGCTTACTCATGTCTGAGTAAATCCAGCTCCTCTCATGCGAATGACTTGGAGATCTTCATTTTTTAATTTTTTTTTCCCAGGTGTGGCTAAGTGAATGTTTTTATTCCCAGCTCTGCCAGCCTGTATGTCTCGCACCGTGCCGAGGGGAAGCTCCTTTACAGGTCGGAGCGT
>NW_010103690.1:0-1148 GCF_000699245.1 Pterocles gutturalis | reverse complement strand
CCGCGCCCCGGCTGTGGAACGCCCCGAGAGCCGCGAGGATCTCTCGCCGCGCACGCGCAGCTGCCGAGGGCTCTGGGATAACCCTGAGCGATGTCTGTATGTACAGTTCTCTCTTTTTTTTTTCCCCCTCTTTCCTCCTCCTCCACTGACCCGAGGCCTCCAGTGCTGCTCTCAGACTTGTCGAACCGTATTTCCAGCGTCGCGTGCAGCTGGCAGCGCCATCGCCGAGCGAAGCAGCAGCGTTTCCTCCGAGTGGATGCAGATGGAAACTGCCAACTGGACATTTATTTTCTTTTTTTTTTTTCCCCCAGCTCGTTTGTATCAATTCTCTTTCAATTAAGTGTTAACTTTACCCTCCTGGCTGGGAAGAAGAGACTGTGTCCGGCCGTAACTTTTTAAAAATGAAATATTTTCCTTTATTTAAAGTGTTAGGTCTCGGCGATACGACTGCAAATCGTGTGCAGCCTCGCTGGCCAGATCCTCGGATCTTCAGCCCGATCTCCGGGGTCCCGCTTCGTTGGTTACTCACCAAAAAAGGGGGTGATGCCGAAGGGAACAGAGCGCTGGTCTGGTTCTTTAACCTCACATTCCCACCCCTCAAAGATTCTGTTGGAATCTGAACCAGCTCAGAGTTGTTATTTCATTTAGAAAAACTCCAAGAGGTTGTTTTTCTCTCGTGTTACCTGGTTATAAAAAAAACAAAAAAAAGGAAACGAACCCCCAGGAATGACGTCTTTTCTTAGAGTATTTGCAAATAATCCCATTTCTAGTGGAGTTCCCGGGATGGGTTAGTGCTCTGTGGCCGGAATAAGTTCCTGTTGGGTAATTTATTCGTATCTTCTGTGGGCAGGGAAATCCGCTGGGAAGAGATTTGATAAAAGGAATAAACTTTGAAATGAACCGATCCCCCCGCCTTCCAGCGCTGGGCGCTCGAGGTGTTGATTTTTCCTTCTTCCCGCATGGGAAGGCTGCAGCACCCTCCTGCCTGTGACCCCCAGGTTTGGGGGGGGGGGGGGTTGGGGGGGGGGGGGGTGTGAACCCCGGGTTTGGGGGGTGTGAGCCCCAGCAATGGGGGGGTGAGCCCCAGGTTCGGGGGTGTGAACCCGAGGTTTGGGTGTGTGAACCCCAGCAGTGGGGGGGATGTGAAC
>NW_010103689.1:0-733 GCF_000699245.1 Pterocles gutturalis | reverse complement strand
CTACTCTGCTCTCGTGAGACCCCAACTGTTTTCAGATGTGTGGCCCCCAACATGAAAAAGACCTGGACCTATTGGAGAGAGTCCAGAGGAGACCCACAAAAGTGGTCAGAGGGCTGGAGCACCTCCCCTATGAGGACAGGCGGAAAGAATTGGGGTTGTTCAGCCTGGAGAAAAGAAGGCTCTGAGGAGACTTAATAGCAGCCTTCCAGTACCTGAAGGGGGCCTACATGAGAGATGGGGAAACATTCTTTGTCAGGGAGTGTAGTGAGAGGACAAGGGGTAACAGGTATAAGCTGAAAGAAGGTAGATTTAGACTAGACATTAGGAAGGTTTTCACTGTGAGGGTGGTGAGGCACTGGCAAAGGTTGCCCAGGGAAGATGTGCATGCCCCATCTCTGGAGGTGTTAAAGGCCAGGCTGGATGAGCTCTGAGCCACAGGCTTTGAGCAACCTGGTCTAGTGGAGGGTGTCCCTGCCCATGGCAGGGGGGTTGGAACTTGATGATCTTTAATGTCCTTTCCAACGCTAGCCATTCTATGATTCTATCATTCTATGATACCAAACTGATTGAGGAAATGGACCCTTTGGAAGTGAGAGCCACCCTACAGGAAGACCTGGATAGGCTGGAAGAGTGGGCTCACAAGAACCTTATGAAGCTCAACAAAGATAAGGGTAAGGACTTGCACCTGGGAAAACATAATCCCAGAGTGCAGCACAGGCTGGGATCTACCCAG
>NW_010103688.1:0-310 GCF_000699245.1 Pterocles gutturalis | reverse complement strand
CAGGGGTGCCCGTCCCCAGCTCCGTCTCCTCCTCACAGGTGGTTTGTGCAGCCTCCCAAGGCCGCATTAAAATGCAAATTTGTCCCTGCCTGCTGGGAGCAGATAGTAAACCGGGAAACAGGAAAGAGGCAGCGGAGAATAAACAGAGGGCAGAGCGAGAGGCGAGCTGGAATAGAGGCTGCTTTGGGATTATTTTTTTTCCTCTTTCTTTTTCCTTCAGTGAGAGTTGTGATGGGGGTTTATTTAATGAGATCTGAAGCAATAAGGGAGGAAGGTGCTGCTTTCGGACTAGCTGGCTGGTGGGGGCCAG
>NW_010103687.1:0-6315 GCF_000699245.1 Pterocles gutturalis | reverse complement strand
ATATTAATTTTTTAAAAAAATATTAATAATATTAATTTCACATGGCAAGTTTTAGATGTATTTTTCCTGAATTGTAACAGCTACCACTACTCTTCATTTTTGTGATGCCTAGAGAAAACTATAATGTACAAAGTTATTTTGTTGGCCACTAAATGAAATGTTTAGGTTAATTAAAGAATCTCCTAGGCAATCATTCCTTGTAAATGGCATGTGAAGGGTGACAAGAAGAATATTTTTTCCTCAATTATAAATATTCACTGACCCTCTGGGTCTCCTTGCAAAGGGGAATAAGGCTTTTACAGTTTTTATTTTATTACAATAAACTGTGTGGTTTCACTGTATGTTTCAAGCATTTATTAAGGTAACTATTGTCAGTTTTTTCAGGCAGCTATGCCTAGAGTCAATAGCCAACACAGGCACCTATAAGATATGCAATTCAATTTAACATTTTTTTAGGCTTTCTAGTGTGAAGCCTAAATGTGCATGCAGGGCTTTGGCACTGGTCCTGGGAAGAGTGAGGCATTGCAAAGGGTAAATCCCAGTCCTGCGTCCTGGCAGTCAGAAAACACGCTGGAGGGCATCTGTCATCAATCTAGCCCCTTCCCTGGGGAGTGCTCTAGCCGTGAGGCAAAAGGCAAAGCTAAATGGTTTTATTGCAGCAAGCGACAGGAGATACATGAGATTGGTTAGAGAGCGGGAGAGAGAAACGAGCACCCAAGGTACTCAAGCAGGGGTAGGCAGACCTGAGTTCAGATAGGTTTGAGTTGTCTCAGTCTCACATAGGCTGATTTTCAAATTATACCTTATGCAGTGCCTTTTCTCTGTTTTTTGGCTTCATACTTCAGATCCTTGGGGTTTTTTTCAGTACAGATTCAGGTATTCTGGTATGTGGGGTGCATTTTTACTGAAATATTTCAAGGCAGAATGCACAATGTTCATTTAATATATTTATTTTGATTGTTTGGAAAAAAAAAAAAAAACAAACCTGTAGAGCTCTTGAGTAGAAATGCCTGATGTTTGGTTGATTGCTTCTCATGTTTCCCTTAGAGTGACTGTTCAAAATAAGTCACATAACTCACTTGTTCACTCTATTTCTTGTCACAGGCAGACCAACAAATCACTGTTGCTTGCATTAAAATACCATTGTGTCCAGATAATCTGAAGAGTCTGACGGTCTCTGTAACACCTAATAACCTCTTAATTCTGAGAATAGGACCATACTGCTATGCTTCATAATAGGGACAAAGTACAACATTTTCGTTCCTTTAGGCCTAGTCAGCACAAACTTAAGTCACAGGTAAAATATTGTATGGTTTGCAAAAGGATTAAGGTCTAAAGCAGAGATGCAAGTCTGTAGGCCCATGCCATGACAGATCTGCCAGGCTGGGAAAGTACATACATCCAAGATAAGCCTGATTCTTAATGCTGTTTTAACTATGACGGTAAAATAAGCAACAGTTTTGAGGGAGATCTCTTTTATTAATCCATGGATAAGCTTTTGAATATATAGAAATTATTCTTCTTTTGGCTTGAAATAGTGAAGCAAACATCAAATTGTGCTCATTTGGAGATCACTGTGCTCTGCCTCTATGGCAGCTCTGCAGTAAGCTAGACTCCTTCCCAGGTAGCAGCATTGACACCACTGGACCTCGTCCTAACTAACAACAGTCAAAAAGGCAGGTCTGTGTCACACAGGTTAGAGAAAAAAGTTCATGATGATCTATAAGCTCTTCCACATTTAAGATGCTAATGTGTTTGGGGGACGAAGTGTTCCATTATGAGTTTTGGTCTAGTACTGAACAAACTAATGACTTAAATAGTCTGCCTACAGATCAAATGAACTTGGAAAAAATTATATGAACCAAACTGAATTTCACTCCAGTTTTTTAGAAGCATGCTAGGTAAACAATAAACTCACTTTTTGGTCAATCAAAGCACACTCCTTTGGGGGGGATTTTGGAAAAAAAAAAGTATTTTAAAAATTTCATCTCAATTAAACGTTGACATGCAAAACGCTTTTTGACTGAAAGGTCAAGCTTGTTACTTGTTTTTCTATGAAGAATTTGGGTAATGATCTTTTAATGCAAAATACAACAAAACAGGTTTTAACAGGAAGCAAAGTGCTTCATTAGAGGCGCACCTGCCAGAGGACACATAGGCAGTACTTATGATGACTTAGACCTGTAATTTGTCTATGTTAAATCATCAAGTAAAGATACAGATTCTTGGTACTAGCTTGCAAAAGTAACTTTTGTGGAAATTAGGGGAATCAGACCTGCCATAAGACTGTTTTTACAGGTGTCATTTTTTTTTTTAATTTTACGTTAATAGTGTCAGTATATGAAGCAAATATCTAAGCTCTTTCACCTGATAGCAAGCTTTGGCAGGTCTTGACTCATGTAAGGACAGAACCACTGGCATCAGACAACAAATTATAATAATTTAGTTCATGTCCAATTTCATGCCTCTATCTATCATTTTTAGACATTTTTTCTGTACTGTTTCCATTTAGTATCTTTCTGTAGTGCTTCTCTTGTTTTGGAGTATTCAGGTTCAAATACTCTTTTTGAGAGGCTCTGAGGGAGATGTTTCAAAACACATTGGTGCCCAGGGAATATCCCACACAGTCCATCTTTGAGATGCTTTTCACTCCAGGGACAATTTCAGCCTCTGTCTTAGAGACACAGCTCCTCTTCTTGGGACCCTGAGATATGTGCTTGCTTTAAAGGACTTTCTCAGCATCCCTCTGGCATCACTGTTGCTTTCTCGTCCTGGTGTCTATGTGTTTCCGGGAACTACTGACTGAGCACCTTGCAGCCTTTCGAACACCCTGACTGCACCAGCACTCTCCAGGTCCACCCCTTGGTGGTCTAGGTCCCCCTTCCATCCCAGTCACCCAAGGCTGAGTCCCCAGCCACTGCAGAAGTACTTGACTGCATCTGGTCTCTGAGTTTTACCTGCACTCTGGCACTAATTTGCATTTCTCTGCTTCACTCAGCTGTGAATTTTCACAACATTTTCAGGAACTTAACACATTTGAAAGCAACATCTTCCCACATGAAATAGGCCAGTTGTTCAGAATTCACCAGATGAGACTGCCAGCCAGCATGGCAGAATAAACTTCATTTCCTGTAACATCTAAATTTCAATGTTAGGGAACTTCAAGAGATTATCTGGTTCATACTAAATCTACTATTGCTATTATAAGAAACGTACTTGGACAAGTTCAGCTATCTCTGTCTTTCCAAGTACGTTAATGTTCAAAAAGTTATGAACAGCACTGGACAGAATGCCTGAAATAATGCCCTTTACCTTCTCATTCGACACTTGTAATTCGGCCAAGTTAATATATTTTCACAAATCTAGAAATCTGGTATTATGCAGTTCCCACACTACTTCATAACGTGATGAAAGTTTTAAAAATATAATGCATTGGTAAACTGGACTCCAGAAAGAGTTTTTCATGGGAAACACTACATCAGCAAAAAATACTGAGGATAATAATATACTACTTTCTCAACAGCTTCTCAACATAAACTCATTAGTTTGATTCCTTTGGCTGATGAGGAGTTAATAAAGAAGGAATAAGAGAGATACTTTTATATAAAAATCTTCCATTGTCCTCTGCTATATTACCTGTTAGCAATACTACCACACCTTTTACCTGTGCAAAAATCTCCATCATGTTTCATGGAAATAACACTAGAAGGTCTATGGTTTATTTAGCATTTTCTTTCAGCTTTCATAGTGTGTCCCACATTTCCTTTTGATTTCTCCCATAGATTTAAAAATATTGGAACTGAATAAAATTGCAGAACACATTCTTATTTTCCAAAAATATCCCACCTTGAACCAAGCTTAAAATTTCCACTTCTGTCATCCAAGTCTTGTCTCAGAATGAATGAGTTTTTTTCTTTGCATAGCATAAAATTACTAAATATTATAATCTATTTCTAATTTTAACTCAAAAATATCTTTAATTTTAAGATGGGAAATCTTAAATGAAAAATCAAAAAGAAATTAAGCCTATGTCATGAAAGTTTTCACTTTCACTAAATCAATATTTATTTGGAAATAGATTTGACCAAAGAAAGATTATTCTAATGTTACTAATTATGTCTTTAACAGAGAAATAGAATACATTTGTTGAAATAGTATGTTGAATTAAATTTCCTTGTTAAAGAGATTGTATGAAAACATCAATATCATTAACTGATAATATATACATAATAACTGTAAGAATTAATCACTCTTGTGATTAGTTACACAACTCCAGATCTTCTTGGTGAAGAACACAAACTAGCTTGAAGTTTTGAATAATTTGCAAGTGCTGGCAATAGTGTGACACCAGTTCTCAATGAGAAATTGCTAAACCATGTAATTATTTTAAAATCTATTATTTTGCAGTTTATTCTTTAATAACAGAAGATTGAATGATGTTACATATTCAGCAAAACAAGCTAAAACCAAACCTCAATTTAGGAAAAGTTTCATTTCTATTGACTTCAGCAGGCTTTAAGCTGAACAGTAACTGCTGTCTAAATCTCTCCCCAGTGACTCTGGGCACTGAATGACAGCCAGAGGCAAAGCCTACTCGAGGTTTCCTAGTGGGAGGGTAGGCAAAACTGAATGCTACTGTCCCAAGGATATGGATAAAATTAGTCAGCCCTGGGGAGACATGTTTGCTGGGTATGTTTTCACAAGGGGATGGATGGTTTGTTTTCACAAGAGAGACTTATGTTTCTGTTAAGTCCCCTGCCTTGCCTAGGAATAGCCACATCCTTGCAGGGGGACCTGACCATTAGTGGGGTAGCAGAAAACTGTTCTCCAGAGATCTGCCACAAGCAGTAGTCAGCCCCTGAAGGGCTTTAACTTACAGCTTTGCCTAACTGTAAAACTTAGAATGCTGTAAAATGCAGAATGATGTAAAAGAAAGAGAGAAAACAAAAAGAGTAAGAGATGCAGATGGTGGTGCTAGCTATCATTCTGCTTGTGGACTGTAGAAGACAGAACTGATTGAAAAATCAGTAACAGTTTTGGCAGTGATCTCAAACAGAGTTAAAATTTCACCTGTGAGGTTACATACATGTTGCAACATGCTTCAGTCTGAGTTTGCGTAGAACAGTGAGCAAGAGAATAGGTGAATAAATCTTCCCTTTTACTGGTTTATACAACTTTGGAAAATTGATTCTTTGATCCACATCAGTTAACAAAGACAATTGTCTTGGTGTCAGGACCACCACCACCACGTGGTCGCAACACCGCCTCCCCCCCCCCCACTCCCCTCCCGGTAAGATGGGGAAGGATAAGAAAAGTGGAACCTCCTGAGTTGAGATAACGACGGATTTTTAATAATACCACACGAGGAAAGCAAAAGAAAGGAGAATATAACAATAAGACAAGATATAGAGTACAATGGAAACACTGATACAATGAAAATCTCACCACCACGAGCTTCACAAAAGAGACCCCTCTCCCGGCTAGCTTCCCCTTATATCCCGGGCATGACGTCAGCATGGTATCGAATATCCGGCTATGCCCAACTCCCAGCTTCTGTGAAGAATTAACCCTATCCCAGCTGGACCCAGGACAACAATAAAGATTAAAATGAAGGAATTTTTGAGTGACACCCCTCCTTTAGTGTTAGGTCATGTTTGCTCATTATTTTAATATTATTCATTCTAATTTGTGTTATATTCGTTTGCATGCAGATATATTGAAGTGATCTTCATTAATCTGACTTGAACACATTATTTTTACCTTCACATTCTGTTCATTTTCATTAGTTGTTCTTCACTGAACACATTTTCTCTAGAGACATGTATTTATACTTGCTTATATGAAGGAATTTCTATTCATTTGCACTTTTTACAGCATTTGAAAATTTAGCCCAAGTACATTTTTTGGAAAATAATTTGCCAAATATATCTGTATGTCCTGGGTTAAGCAGAGAGTTAACTTTCAAGCTGGAAAGAGGCTGTGTTTTGGATTTATGCTCAGCAGAAGCTGATAAGAACCGGCGTTTTGTGCTGCTGCCAAGGTCGGCAGACGAGCAAAGAGGCACAGCCGGTTGCTAGCCTAGGATTTGTTCTTCGGTTACTAGATTGAGAACCAGAGTGACCAATAATCTATTCCATAACATACACGTCATGCCCAGTATGTAGGTGAGGACCCCCGGAAGATCGGCGCCTTCGCCTTTCGGTTCCGAGGCCTTTCGCTTTTGGTTCTCCTCTGGCTCTGGATCGCTCTCTCAAGGCCTTCCCTTCCCCACCCCACCCTCTGCGCCCCGGTCAGCTCTCAGTTCCGGGACGCTGG
>NW_010103686.1:0-422 GCF_000699245.1 Pterocles gutturalis | reverse complement strand
AGCAGACATGAAAAACGGCAACAACAAAGGAGAGATTTAAAACAACCAGCTATCACAATAAAGGAGTGGTATGCTGGGCTCTGCCAGGCAAATGACTCAGTAGAAGCTCAGGGGACCATACTGCCACACAGACTGTGATGGTAAGGAGAGGAGAAGCTGACAGCACTGCTATAGCTCCGTTGATCTGGTGAAATCCAGGGAGCAGCTTCTCATTCCGAGTATCGGTGTCTCATAGAGATCCTATTGCAACTGCATTTCCACAAGATCTCAAGAACTCGATAACCAGCCAACTTTTTTTCTCTGGGGGCAAGTGAACAAATACAAATAAATCACTGAGGTGAAAAAGCAAGAATTCAACCATTAGAGAAAGCTAGGTATAAGCAGCACTGCCAGCTCTGCCATTTCCAAGACAGATGCTTTAC
>NW_010103685.1:4780-7633 GCF_000699245.1 Pterocles gutturalis | reverse complement strand
AAATAATAATAAATAAATAATAATAAAAAACCCCCTCAGCAGCAGTAGCCCTGTAGGTATTTATTTATTGGTGCCTGTAGGCAGCAGAGGGAGAGCGTCCGGCCCTCAGAACCTCAGTTTTATGTGTGAGTGGTGACACCAAAGGAGGAAGGCAGCTCAGTCCTGGCGACCGCGTGGGCTGAGAGTTCTGAGCCATGTAATGAAAGATAAACCAAACATCTGGAGCAGCTGTAGGTTTTGAGGAAAAACTGGCACCTGAGCTTGCCAGGAGCAGCATGGCCTTAATGCCACATGTCTCAAAATTGCTGCATGCTCGGTAACCTAATGTACAGTTCATACAATTTTTCTACTAGATGGCTAGCTGCTTATAAATGGAAAAAAACCCTTTGCAGCAGCCAACATGCAATCAGACGTTGTCATCTTCAGGAGCCAGGCTTCTTAGTCCTTCAGGTGCTTTTCTCCAGCACTTGGCTCTGACCTTGCTGGATAGTTGGAACAACAAGATCACCTTCATCATATGTCCCTGGCCACGCACAGAACTCATAGGGTCATTTAGTTAGAAGTCTAATGGGAAGTGCAAGGTTAAATCTGATTTTTTTTCTGTGTCTTTTCAGATGGAATCGAAACAAAAATCTTAACTGATCAGCAGCTGATGGTGATCGCAAAGCTGTTTGGTCGTCAGTGGAAAGAAATTGCCATTGAGTGTCTTCAGGTGGAAATGAAAGACATTGAGCAGATTCAGGCAACGGAGGATGAAGTTAACATGCAAAAATTCCTGGTGTTAAACAAGTGGAGAGACAGAGAGCGAAGCAATGGGACAGCAGAAGCTTTGTACGGCACTCTCCGTGAAAAAGCATCCTACGAGATACTGCAAACCCTGCAAGGTATTGTCTTCCAGTTGGATTTATTGAATTACATCATTGTGTTTCAGATATATTTTAAGAACTCACATCAGAGAGTTTACGAAATGCCCAGTATGTGTTTTACTACGTAGGTCAAAAATTGTCTCCCTTCTGAGATGAGCAATGACTTTCTTTCTTGTGGCATTTTTATACTTCCCTTCAGAAACTGATATAAAATTAGTAATATTTTTGCCCTGACTGTGTTGAGAGTACTCTCAGCATGACCTGGCCGTCATGGCCAAACCAGTCAGCATTCTATATGTCCAAAGAAAAGATGTTTGGTGTTTTCCTCTTGCGTATTTTAGGAACACTTTATTAACACCTTCCCCAGATGGATGGCTTAGCGGTTCCGTCCTGCACTGCTGGTTTCTGGGGGATTCCTTATGTTCAGTTCAACCTGCAGGTGCTGAAGTTGTTCAGTGGGCTGAGAACCCAGCCAGCCAAGGGAAACCTTTCTCAAAAAAAATTTTTTTTTTTTGAAACAGGCAAAGCTTTGCTCTTAGCTCTTCCTAAAAGCAGCCTGGCTTCCAAGGGCAGAGCTCATGCTCCCGCTCTCGTCTGACCCTCCCAAACCTCTCTGTGCTGTCTTGTAGACTTTTAAGATACTTATTATTCAACCTGAATACTGCAATAACTGGTAGAGGTCAGATAATCTGTGGATGTTTGTGCATGTTCCTCTCGTCAGGTTTCTCGGCTCGGTGCTGAAGCCGCAGCTGGAAGGAGCGCAGTGGGAGCTGCCACAGGAGCTGCCCCGGGATCCCGCTGAGATTTGGGAAGGAAGATGCATGGCATCATCACTCAGCGGAAAGTTTAGGCAGGATCTTTGCAAGAAATGTGAATGAAATTTTGTGTGGATATAAGCCACACGTAAGACTTTCAGGAGCAATTACTCACACGGTGGATCCCGGCATCGTGGCCGGGAGTGCCGGGCTTCACGTCCGGGGAAACCCAACACTGCCGGCCAGCGTTGTCTCATTTTAGCAAGTCCTAAAAGACATGAACACTGGAAGAAACCAGTTTACCTTGTTCAGGTATATGATCCTTATCTGGAAATGTTTTTATTTGCATCAGGGAAAGACGGGGAGAAAAGTTACGCAGCAACTTTTGTCCCCTTAAAAAAAAAATTGAACTGCCAAAATCATGAGGTACCTTGTATTTCTCACAGATGCCCAAGATCAGGGAAGAGTAATGCTAAACTTGCAGATAAATTCCTTTGCATAATCACTGTATATATACATAATTACTGTATATACTCATGTACATTCAGTCCTTGTTAAGCTGTGGTTCTGTTTTCTAAAAACCCGGAGACTGGTTTCACGGGAGCACCACTATTAACTCCAGGCAGCTTTGGATTTTCCCTGGGAATTTCTTCTTCACTCTTGTCTGTATAGTCTGTCTCAATTTTTATGAGATTTTTTTTTTACGTTGTATAATTTTTTTTGTATTATAAACTTTTTATATTTTTTTTACGTGATTAATTTTAACTTGAATAGAATTAGGTGCGTAAATGAAAACGGGAGGTGAAAGGCTGCTACTGTCGGCAATGAACGTACTGCAGGATTGTGAAGGATATGGAAATACTGTTATTTGCAGAAGAGAGTGACAACCTGATATGGGAGATTATCTTGTTTTTAAAGGCACGGGATTCTCTTGATCATCTTCCTCTGCGTATGTTTATGAAAGAAAAAGCATACTTTTAAAGAATAAGGATTAAAAAGGAAACATTTACACGATTTATGTATAATTTTTGATTTTTTTAAAATTTTGGCTGTTGGATGAAATGTTGCAAGGTGGTTGTATGTTGTGGGCCATCTTTGCAACCCTTCTATGTACATCCCAGGGTGTGGCTGAGGAAAAGGGCTGTGCTGGTGCCCAGGACCTCGCGGGCTCTTCTGCCAACAGGGTGTTTAGGGGGGAAGAAAGCTGTGGGAGGCAGGGGGGCTTGCGTGGG
>NW_010103685.1:4229-4749 GCF_000699245.1 Pterocles gutturalis | reverse complement strand
CTCCATCCCGGGGCAGACCTGCCGTTGGCTCTTCTCTGTGGGACAAGTAGGGGGAAATTGCTGTCAGGGGGACCTTTAAAATACCCGATAAAAACCAAAGCTCTAATAGGACCCTCTGGTCAGAGGCAGAACTCAGTAAATCTGAGCAGGAAATAAGATGCTTATTTGTAATAACGAGGGTAACTGGGTAAGATGGTCAAAAGAGATCATAAGGTCATCAACCTTTGGGTTCTTTAAGTGAAAATCAAGAATCTTTTTTAAAAAAAAAGTATATTGTATTTCTGTGGTCTTCCGTTTGTCTTTGTCCAGTTCTTGCAGGCAGAAGGAATGAAAATATTCCAGTTGCACAAGGACATGGAGGCAGGAGGTTGCTCTTTTATGACTGGGTTTACGTTGTGGGGGGTCTGGGGGAGCAGGGACCCTGGCTCTGGTTCCACTAGAAAGCTCTGGGGATGTAGAAGCTGACGTGCTAAGGGCTGGTGTGGTGTGCGGGTAATGACAGCGATTGGGGAAGGGGGGT
>NW_010103685.1:949-4198 GCF_000699245.1 Pterocles gutturalis | reverse complement strand
GAGGGCAGCGGTCCCCTCGGTGTCTCGAGGAGCCGGGGGGTCCCCCAGCCCCTGGGCATCACAGGGGTTCCCCAAAGAGATGGGAGAGCAGAGCTTGGAGAAACCCGGCAAGGGGAGAGAGCTGAAGAAGGAGGCACGGGCGAGGAGCAGCAGCGAGGGAGCTGGCTGGGACACAGGCAATGTCACCACTTGGACGAGGGCAGACCTGATGCCAGGGGGATGGGTGCCTTCCTCCGGGCTGGCTGATGGACTGAGGGAGGGAGTCGGGGCAATAATCATCTGGGCATCCTTCCTGGGCTGCAAAGCTCTGCATAAATCACTGCCTCACTGAAACAAAGAATTTAGCCATTGATTTCGGTGGGGCCAGGATTTCACGCCGGAAACGATGTAACCGTCTGGAAAAGCGCTGTAAATGAGGATGGAGTGGAATGGGTTGCTTTGAGTGCTCAGTGGGAGAGAAAAATCCACAAGAAACACATCTGATGTAAGTAACAAGACAGAAACAGGATTTTAAAATATGATACCGGCGCTGAATGTTACGATAGTATACTGCTTACATGTCAGCAATGTTCAAAGTGTTGTGAAAGTAAGATCGATGCGACATCCTATTGATTCAAGTTATATCTCAAGGAAGAAAGAAGCCATTTTTAATGCAAACTTTAATTTTATTAGACAATAAATAGAATAAATAAGGAATATCATAAATAAATTGATTATCATAAATATGTTTCAATTTTTGAAAATTACAGCTGAATAAATAGAACAGTTAAAATGAAATACAGTTGAGTGAGGGTTTGAGAACATTTCGGTACTATGGTGTAGCTTATTTTCTAGAAATGTAGAAATTTAACATGAGAGCTTAAAAGGCACTGACAACAGCTTGCTAAAACAGGATTTATAAGAAACTGTGAAATATTGAAAAGCCCCCAACCACCTTGCAGGGTATTGACCCTACTATTTTTTTTACTTTTTTTCTCCTTAGATCAAATTTATCCCCAAAATGCTGGAGGGCTGGGCACTCCCAGTGAGCTCTCCGGAGAGGTCAGGTAGTTCATCATCCTGTTGATGGTGATGGTGCGGATTCGGAAGGCGTGCAGGACACCGCAGAGCCTCATCCTCTCCTTGAAGGAGGTCGGCCCCGTGCCCGCCGGTGGCTGCGGCACGCTCCCGCTGCCGCTCCCCAGGGCCTGGGCAGAGGTGGGGACATTACAAACTGTCAGCAGAAAGTGGCTAAACCAAAAACCTCTTTAGCTGTTTCACCCCCTCCGTGATAAATGACAAAATGTAGAAAGAAGAATGTGTTCTCATAAATGAAAAAATTGAAATGGTTAATGATGTAATTAATAGAATTAGGGTAAAATTTGAAATAGTTAATGATATAATGAATAGACTTAGGATACGTAGCTGTACTTTCCTTGAGACAAAAATGTTCATTGACACACAAAGCCTCTTTCTGCTCAGGAATAAAGATGCTTTTTTAATAATCAGCCTATGGCTGGCTTTGTCTAGCGACCCCTTAGACTGGGCTCATCTGCCTGTGGCCAGAACCTCCAGGCTATTGGGAAATTCTGTGTCAATACAAAGGCAAGTAACTTTTTTTTTTTTTTTTTAAATTAGCTTTTGTTAAACAAACAAGCTTTTGGCATCTACTCCCTCTACTCACTAATAATATTTATCAAAATTCAGTACATCCTATGTCATATCCAGTACACTACCAGGTGTATTAAATTTCAGTATTTGGAAGAGAAATAGAGCTATATTGTTTTCACTCTTTTACTCCATTTTTGAGTTCTCTGAGGAACTGGCAGAAAATCCTGTACCCCATCTCCTTGCAAGAGCAGAACAGCATGAAAGGAGGAGCATGTATGTGTAAGGAGCCATACATCTCAGTCCTGATGTGTTGACCGTATCAGCAAGGCAAAAATATGAAGTGTGACACACAATTCATAAGCGCCTTCTTGGAAAACCAGTAGCAGACAATTTTTAAAATCACAAGAATAAAGAAAGATCACTATTTGTCTGACTACAGAATGGAGCACACTGAATTAAAAACTCTGGTTTCAGACAGAAATAGTAGAAAGGAAGGAGGCAGAAACACTTACTTTCATCATTTCGTCAATAGTTGTCAGAATCTTTTGATCATTGAAGTTCTTCAGCTCTGCCCTGTAGGCATTCAGATCCTCATAGATGCCCTGCAGGCATTTACTCTGCAGAAGTCAGGATTATTAGGAAACGAGGAAATCTCTTGTTAAATGCTTTAAATGTACAACAAGCAAAAGAAGGGGTTATTTAGGGAAACTCGCAATTTACCCTGTCAAAAGTAGATCTTTCCAGTGCTGGACAGTTTCCAGTCTGCAAATTAAAGAAGAAATGAGACATGGTGATTTTTGTGGAAATGTGAATTTTACAGCTGAAAATGTGGTGCTGAAACTTGATATATACTTAGTTTTATTTTTTTTTTACCTCTGGATCCTCAGATGTACAAGCTTTTATTGTGTTGATTTGATTCTTAGTGATATCTTCAAGATCAACCTCTTCCAGGGTACAGTCAAATCCCAGCGTGCCGAGCTCCTGTGTTAAAAAGGGAATAAAAAAGTCATTGGCTCAGCTTCACAGTAATGTGTGTATATCTATGTAAATACACACAATTATAAGTGACGTGTCACAGCTGTCTGCACTGAGCTGTATCCTAGGAATGAGGCTGTGTGAGGACTACGGTTAAATATGAAAGCTAGCAAATAGACTAAGAGCCTGAAATGCATGTGGCATCTAGTGGGAATAAGTTCAGGATTTGCAGATTTGTTTTGTACGTTGTTGTGCATTGCACTGCCTCTGTTACTTTAAATGATTCTCTCAGACATTGAATCTATTCAGAACTTTATGTCTCTATAATTTCAAATGTAAAGTGCCTCTTAGAAAGTAGAAAAATAACTAATACCACCAATGTAAGCATTTAACAGTACTCACTGGCACACTGCAAGTGTGGGAACAATGCACCTATTCAGTGGTGGGGGTTTTTGTGGTTCTCTGAGATGAAGCTTGCCACAATAGCAGGGAATTTAGGAAAAGAAAAAAAAAAAAAAAAAAAAAAAAAAAAAAAAAAGAAAAAAAAAAAAGAAAGAAAGAAATCCCCTTGGCACTACTAGGGAGCTTTAGTGTAGAAAAGTGCTACAGCACCAAACCAACAACACCAGCAACAGCATATGAACACAACGACAAAGACAGGAGCAACTATTTCCTGAGCCAGAA
>NW_010103685.1:624-937 GCF_000699245.1 Pterocles gutturalis | reverse complement strand
AAAAAAAAAAAAAAAAAAGAAAGCAAAGCCCAGTTATAGACTTAAAGGAGTCTACAGAGAGCATCTTCCTGCCTGGATACCCCCAGCAATCCATCACCACCTGGGTAACCACTGCTTCGTTGCTGCCTGCCTGGGTACCATCACCAGCCCCTCACTGCCTGCCTGGATACCCCCAGCAACCCATCACAGCCCGCCCGGGTACCATCACCTCCTGCCCAGGTACCGTCACTGTGCCATCGCTGCCTGCCTGGGTACCATCTCCAACCCATCACCACCTGCCTGGGTACTGTCACTGCTCTGTCACTGCCCCATC
>NW_010103685.1:387-592 GCF_000699245.1 Pterocles gutturalis | reverse complement strand
CATCACCACCTGCCTGGGTACTGCCACTGCTCTGTCACTGCCCCATCACAGCCCGCCCAGGTACCATCACCTCCTGCCCAGGTACCGTCACTGTGCCATCGCTGCCTGCCTGGGTACCATCTCCAACCCATCACCACCTGCCTGGGTACTGTCACTGCTCTGTCACTGCCCCATCACAACCCGCCCAGGTACCCTCACCTACCGC
>NW_010103685.1:0-356 GCF_000699245.1 Pterocles gutturalis | reverse complement strand
CTGCCACCGCCCCACCACAGCCCGCCCAGGTACCATCACCTCCTGCCCAGGTACCGTCACTGTGCCATCGCTGCCTGCCTGGGTACCATCTCCAACCCATCCCCACCTGCCTGGGTACTGTCACTGCTCTGTCACTGCCCCATCGCTACCCGCCTGGGCACACCCAGGAACCCCTCACTGGCCTCCTGGGTACCACCACTGCCCCATCACCGCCTGGGTACCCTCACCAACCCATCACTCCCCGCCCGGGTACCACCACCGTCCCATCCCCTCCTGCCCACGTCCCCTCCCCACCGCGCTGCACCGCTGCCCCTCGCAGACCTTCACCCGCTGCAGGGAGGCATTGGCGGCCACCA